>NC_088711.1:40988379-41045879 GCF_963576615.1 Watersipora subatra | reverse complement strand
TAATCCTAATGTACACAAATTTAATAGCTCCAGGCTAACGATATGACTTGTATTCTTATAAGACAGCTCGTTTTGACATATGACAGTTTTGACGTATGACAATTTTGACATAAGACAGTTTTGACATATGATAGTTTTGACACATGACAGTTTTGACGTATGACAATTTTGACATAAGACAGTTTCGACATATGATAGTTTTGACACATGACAGTTTTGACATATGACAGTTTTGACATATGAAAAATTTGACATGAAACAAATCTCAAAATGTGTTAACTTTGTGTGTAGATGTTAGACTGAGTTATGATGCAATTAACGAAACATTGATTTTTCTTCCAATTTGCTTGCAAAGGTAACTACTAATATTTTAGAATTAAACTCAGACATAATCCTAGTTAGGATTTACCTCTGTGTAGCTCCATATTATAGCCAGTTGCACGCAAAGCTAACGTATCACAATGTTCAAACATTACATTTAGAAACTTTCTTTGTATATACACGTAATAGTAAGAGATAATTGTACTAATAGCAGGCATGACAAACTTTCTAATATCACTATTTATGTTTGACCTGCGTCGGATGAGTTTAAATCTACCTACATAGCATGCTTTTGTGTACATGTGTGTGTGGAAAGCACGTGCCACTGATACTGAAAGCTTGCTTTCTCGTTATTATAAAACATAAATTAATAGAATTTATAGAATAGAATTATTGTATAATAAATGTTTTCTTGTTGAAAAATGAGCTTGTCATCAGGTTATCTAAACCAGAGATGGGTCAGCAACAGAACTGCAGCTATCAAAGACTGATTCCCCTCTTCTACGCCTGCGGCTCTAGATTTGTATCTACTAAGACCTAGCAGTCTAACGCCCCTGAAAGATTGTCAGGTGTAATAACTATGCGAACAGTTACTTGGCAAAATCTAATGTGCTGAATCTAAAGTAGAATGTTGCGAGTTCAAATCTTGCACAATGTAATATTTTTTCACAGCTTTAAACCGTGGCTTCTGACATACTAGCCTGTCTTGACAAACTGTTGTTTTTGCGGAGTTGTCCCCCGTCGAGCGGGCGAGCAACACGAGTTGTTGCTCGCCCGCTCGACGGGGGACAACTCCGCAAAAACAGCAGTTTGTCAAGACAGGCTACCGACATACGGATGGACATGGCTCTTATTATAGTAAAGCTTCCTTTCTATTGTTTTCATTCAAATTTAAAGTTTTTAGCAAATGGGAATGATTGTAGACAAGCGACTGACAGAACGGCTTGTGGCAGCGAATGAAAGCTATGGAAACTAGAACACTCAGAATTGTCTTCCCGACATGGCAACACAAAGTTGCTTTGTCACTACTTCTTAGCTTGTGTTGCTATGCTAGCCACGCATGCTGAACAAAGTTTTGGTTTAAGTGTCACGACTAAAGATGGAAGTTGTCTCCCGCTGATACAGAAGCGAAGAACTCTTGTCCGTAATCTGTATTAATAAATCTCTCATCTACAATCTGTATTGTGTGTCTGTCGGTTTTTAGTTTGTAGAAGTGTTACATGTTTCCATATTTTTACTATAATTTTAAAATCTAGATATCGTTCCACCAGGTCACTAAAAATATTTGGTTTTAAAACTCTGTCTGGTTTCTGAGAACCAGCCTCGATAGCTCCCTGCAGGCTCTCTGATTAAAAAGGAAAGAAATCCGGGGTATCGCTGAGCTTACTGCCAGGATAAAATGTTTTGAATCAAAATTGTTAAAAATCAACTCATGTATATATACTTTTAAATGTTTACAAATGCATATAATATGCTTTTAAATACAAATGATGTTTCGCCATAATTAATTTTCAGCATTGTTTTAGCATATCTTGCAGAGTACACAGTTATTTACTCTGCAACCGCAGTATTAGCTGTTTGAAGGGTTTCTGTTAAATTTAAATTCGATTCTCAAACTCGATTCTCAATGTTATTTGGTTCTCGATTTTACATAAAAATGTGCTTACTAAAAGTCTGTATTATAACTTAAGAGTTGCCTTTCCTTTCAACATTTTTTTACATGATAGCAACTTAATTTTTGATGTGATGGGCAACTAAATAAATGCTCAGTTAAATTAATTTAAACAGTATATATTTATGATGTAAGTTTTAAAATAGTTTTGATTTTAATTTTACTTAGTTTTAACTTTTAATTTTGTTATTATTACCTATTAAGTAGACTAGATCAAACATACACACTTAGATAGTTATGACCTCAAAAATATTGTAGGGAGGATAACTATTAGTCACCTTCCATTTTAAAGAAAACTGAATTGAAACCTCGCTAATTTCAGAAAAATAGAATAGACTTAGTTTCAGAGATTTTTAGTAAAAATTTTGTTGGGGCATTTTAAAGCAAATTGATAAATTCTGTGATGCTGTTTTGCAACATTGTTGCCCACGCTTTTTATATAAAGCTCTGGTCTAAATGTCATTGCAAGTTATATGGGTAAGCAAAGGTTACCAAGTACACATGACAATGAACTGTCCTGATTAGTAGAATGTAAGACAATGATAGTCGATGCAAACAACAAATGAACCAACACAGAAATGAAATAAAAGTATTTAGATGATAAACTCAAAGGAGGTATTAGGAAACCATGAAAAAACCCTTTGTTAGTCACTATGAAAGATAGCCATCATATCGAGACAATTGATGATTAAACTTGAACATAATCTAATTTATAAGTTTTAATACTATTTAAGAAGTAGAATACTTGCATGATCTTACATATTGATTATAGTTTTCCCAGAACCTTCTGAAAAATTAAAAAAAAATTTATATATCTAATAAAATGTATTTTAGCTTGTCGTGTGTTTTATCATTGAGGCTTTACACTAAAGCTTTGATTGAAATCAGATATGTAATAATATTTTTTAACTATAGGCTAGTTTGACCTGAATCACGCAAGGCTGAGGAACTTACAGGAATTGGTGGCCGTAAGGTAGAATTAGCAGTTGAGAGCTAGTTTTGCTCAGCCTGACAGTTGTCACACGTGGAAGTCTTTGTAAGTGTTCTTTTGAATTAATACAAGTTTAACAAAATGCTGTTAAAACCTTTCAATAAAATAAGCATTGTGAACAAGGTATTTTTATTGGTTATTCGAATAACGATCTTACTAAATAATAGCGCCCATGCAAAACTTCTTTGAGGCGTTGTATCCTCATGCTAATTTTATGCAAGTAACTTGGAAGTTATTTGCACTTGTAAAGTTAGCGAGTGCGAAAACGTCACATTCTAAACGGGAGCTCCAGTGGTAGGAAGCAAGGCTGGCCTGTTAAGTCACTTTAGTAAATGAATGAAGAAGCCTTCGATGCGTTTAGAGTTGCAGAGAACAGTGATATTGAGGTTCAGTTACCATAATTTTCTCCATCATGCAGCCTGGAGGTAAGCTAAACGCTGCAAAAACGGTAGTACGTCGTTCTTGTCGATAGCGCGTTTACACTTGCAATCGATAAAATTGTGTCGCCGTTATATGTACATATACTAATCGGTTTTTCTGCAGTTGCAGCCATAGGGATACTGCACAGCATGTCATACTTACTAATTAATATTTGAATAGTTCAAAAGTTGTACCATATTTTGTCTTTTTAAATATACGTTTGTTGGTTAGATATTGTAGCGCTTAAATAGGGAAGTTAATCACCATTCATTCCTTTGGAAAGGGAAGTTCTGCGAAAGGAGTGCTGCATTCACTTCAGAAAACTTGTATCTATATTTATAATGGAACTAACTAATCTGGTGCCTAAAACTTTTGTCTAAAGCGCCAAGGAGTACGAAGGCGGTTGAGCTGTACAGCGTGTCTCTTTCGACACTAGCAGTGCGACCGATTTTTATTACGTTTCGTGCATGTTGTCATGCGATAACCATTTGGATATTTGCATCTTTCACCTTTCTCTGTTTTTATTATTATGGACATTGGATTAATTGGTGTACAGGGGTTTAATAATCCTGAATCTGAGACTCAAGTGAATTGGACAATATCAGGCCAAGTGTGATGTCTGATACAGGCACAACTTTTTAACATACTTTGGTATTCAAACTTTTTGTTTATGTGCTACTGTGAGCAAACTCTGAATAGTTTTCAATTTCATAGCTAAACCTATTTGTAAAACCATGAATGTTCTGGTTTACTGTTATCTCCTATAGGAGTTGCAAAAGCAGACTAAACATGCAAATGTTTAGATTGCTTTTGCAATTATAAACACATTTAAACATCTCAACACAATTCCACAAATCTATTGCAATTATAGCAATCTCAACACTATTCCTTGGCGCAGAGCAAGATGTCAGCTATAGGTGCTCAATAGTTATTATTCATTGGTAATCCTGTCTTGCGCAGCATGTAGGAATACAATTTTATCTCAATATCTTAAAGGTTGACTTGCAACAAAATTTACATTACAGTTATTTGATATCAGAAGATTCACCATGTCTTACTCTGTTGTGTTGTAGGTGCAAAATATGTGGGAATGTGATTACAAGCTCTTAAAAGCTCAAAAACCAACAGTTAATCGCAGCCGCACGAGACCGCCGTTTTGGATTCTCTTTCCAAAACGGCTTAAATATGACGTAGCTGTAGTAGATGGTTTCTGTTTACACTTTCATGCAACCTTATTCGTCGAAATATTTTCACAAATATGCCTCACGCATTCAATAAAACCATGTCTATTGTTCTTACGCGTCTGTTTTATCGTCATTGTAATGCTGTCACTTTTGGCAGTGATATCTGTAAAAAATAACCGTAAAAATTCGTTAAACTTTTTAACCTTAGCTCGAAGGAGTACACATCATTGTCTGATAATCATGACGAGCCTGTTGGTAACCTGTGATAATGGAAAAGTGCTGCAAAAATTATTTTCGAAGTATTGGGTCACATGATCGGATTACGACTTGACGATTAGTTCAAGCCGAAACAAAACTGTAAAGTAACGAGCATCTATATTTGATACGGGGTCTTCGGTAAAACCTGAAGTGTTTGTCATAAACTAGTGCTACGATAAGTTTATATTGAGCTTTTTATTGGCCTTTCAATTCACGTGAGAACATCACGTGACAAGACAATAACCAAACTGTCATGGCTACGTCAGAGAAATAAACGGATTCCAATCTACGGCGGCTTTTCGTTTTTGAGCTTTTAAGAGCTTGTGATCACATTTCCACATATTTGGCACCTACAACACAACACAACATGGTGAATTTTTTGATACCAAATAACTGTAATGTGAATTTTGTTGCAAGTCAACCTTTAATAATTATTCAGACTCACTAGTTTGTACCTAGGAATTGTTATTTGGAGATACCTAATGCACAGTTTTTATGAGAGAAAACAGTATCTGCAAAACTATGTGCTTAAAAATTGCTTTTGACTATATATGTTTTTAAAAATAGTATAGATTTCTGATCTAGAATCCATGCTTAAAATATAAAGGATTCAGAGCAACCTATCGCAGTTTGTTTTCTCATTATAAAAGCAAAATAAGGTTAAACTATTTACCTTTGTTAGGGAGAAGGCTTGAGCTGAGCATAAATGAGATAATTTTTAATGTTTCATTTGTCAAACTATGTTAATTTTAACATAAGCTAAATTATCAGTGCATTTAAGACATCACACCATTATTGTGTTGCTCTGCTACAAAAACTATCCAAATCTTTTTTTTAACTCGAGTCATTATCTTTTTCTCTTAAACTCGAGCACAATATAAGCTCCTTAAAGATAACTTCATTTAATGATGCAAGCAAATATGCTGAGTACTTGTAACCACACAGCCTTTATGTAAGAAGCATCATATATCTTACCTTTTGTGGCAATATCGGTGGGGAATCTGGTCTCAATTTTGGTAAAATATAGATATTTTATCATGCTAGCTTTATTACAAATGGACCATGGCTCAAATCATGCTTTTTATTAAACAACCTAAAATTAAATTCTGCTTTGAGTCACAGTTGGTCGTAAGGTTTTAGTAATGACAGATACAGTCAAACATGGATAACTCGCCCACGGATAGCTTGAACACATGGCTAACTCGAACGGGTTTTTTGGTCCGTTCCCACGTAATGATAAATTGCTTTAGATAACTCGACCTCAACTCTGTTAACTCGAACAGTTGTTTGCCCAGCGGCTACCGAAACGGTTGTTATCGCTTTAGAAAATCACTTTATTTTTAGCCATAGAGGTAAACCTCAACTTTTCGTAATTCCTGGGCGTCGTTATTACCACCATCGGCAAAATATTTTTGTCAACGACTTTTTTAAAGGGTTGATAAAATTTGATTTTTACCAAACATCTGCTTAGCAATGGACCCTTTGGAGGCAAGGAAAAGTGAGGTAACCTTCGCATAAACTTCAAGAGAAATCGGCAAAATTGATCTTGGTTAAAACGCGCAAAAGAAAAAGATGTCTTTTCTTCAGAGCATTTCAACAACAATCAAGTTATGCCAATTTTAATCTAAAAAACGTCCTGGCAATAACATCACCTCAAACAACAAACCAATCTCAAGTGATAGAAAAATCTCTATACTTTTTGATAAAAAAGTTTTAAACTTTGCATTAGAAGCATTTAATTTGAAACAAGCCATTTATGCTTTTGATTTATATTATAGTTTGTATATGTATCTACTAATAAATAAATAAATACATGGACTTGTGACAGTGCTCTGATAACTTGAACGCTCTGATAACTCGAACACTTTTGCTCGGTCCCGTGAAGTTCGAGTTATCCATGTTTGACTGTATATTACTTTCTAGGAATAACTTTGCTACAAAATTATGCGCAATATAGGTTTAGTAATCACGAAACATCTTTGATTTGCATATGCCAACTATATTTCATATAAGTAGTATGGTAAAATCAAAATATATTCAGCATAGTTCAATATATTTTATATATTCAATATATAGTTCATATATTCAAACCCTCGGTTCTTTCGATTCAAACTCTCGAATTCTCTCCAAACTCTTTCTCTCGAATTCAAACTCTCCAAACCTTCGATTCAAACTCTCGGTCGATAACCCTGGACAATCTGTCCAACGATGCCCAGTTTTTAAACATTTATTATATATATCTGAACGGGCTCATAATACAATGATATTTGGTAAAACACTAGTAAAAAGTCGGGCAACCCACAGCAAATTCCATCAAACAGAAAAAAACAGTGCTTTACCATTATTCGGGCTAAAACTATAAAAGTTTGGTACGATTTTAAAAAACTTGTAAAAAACAATTACAATAGCATCATATCTATTGATCACATGTGCATCATTATTTGATGACTCAAAATATACTGGAAAATTATAATTAGTATTATAAAATTCTTTATTTGCATCACAATCACTTATGACCTGCCAACAAACAGTCGTGTCGATTTTTTTGCAATCAAATTTTTTGTTCAAACAAAATTTGTTATTAAAACGAAGGAAGTAGGTAAAGGTATTTGAAAACTGCTACAAATGGAAGTGAAATTTCTGGTCTGATATCTGGTGCAAAAATTATTTTGATTGGCTTATGCTGTTATTTAGAAACGGCTTTTGTAAACAAAACCATGTGAATGCCGGAATTTCGGCTGATAGAGATTCTGACACACCCTACGCAATGCCTGAAGACCGACAGTTGGGGTTCAAACTTCAAAGGGTTAAAGCTGCGAAAACGAATATTGGTCGTTAGAAAATAGTAAAAAACAATAAATAAATTGAATAGAATTATAATTGCATTGTAAATTTTAAAATATACCTAATGGCTGGAAATTTTAGACAAAACGTGCATTTCAACAAGCTCGATACCCGAAAAACCCGTTGGCTAAGAAGTACTCGTGCCTAGCACTAGTATGAGTCACTTTCCGTAATTCAATCTATTCAGTGTACAGTAGCAACCAAACCCATTATTACATGTTTTTGGTGTTAATAACAAATGTAGGTATGGTACAAATTAGTTGTTGTTAACGCTTGCCATCGATTTCTGTTCCTTTATATAATGTTAACAGATAAACACTTAGGTAAATGATGACGACAATTCCATGGTAATGACTCTAAAGGCTGAGTGATGTCTTAAGACTTTGGGCTGCATTCGGTTTAAACGAAGCACTTGAAAGCTATTTGATCTCTACAACTACGAATCTTTGCTTCGGATAGATTAGAAAGAATACTGAATGTGAAGTTCAGGCCGTTTTAATTTTCACAATGGACTTGTAGACCGTAATATGATTACCGTACTTTTCGAACTATAAACCGCACCCTTATATAAGCCGCATCTGCTTTATTTTCAAAAAATGATAATAAAACAATACATAGGCCGCACCTTTGTCTAGGTCACAGAACTCAGGACGGTGCTTTTTAACGTGGCACCAACTTTGCTGTTTAAAACGGAACAGTGCCTAACGGCACTGTTTCGTATTAACTGACACTTTTAACCTAGTGCCTAATGGAACAGTACCGTTAGGCATTGTTTCGTATTTTCTTTCACCGCTAGAGGCGCACTAACCGGAGATTCTAGTTAATGCAGCCCTAGCGGTGAAAGAAAAAGCCACAGAATAGCCGCGCCCTTATATAAGCCGCATGACTCAAATCGTCAGAAAAAAGTAGCGGCTAATAGTCCGAAAAGTACGGTATATCAATCAGAGAGTTGCAATTTTAGTAACAGTGTCTCACTAACAACTTTCTAGCATACGTCATATCACCGTGTTCAGGCATGTACCTATGCAGCTGCATTGTGAGTTTGTAACCTGCATCATGTTGGTCACAATGCTGTGACTTTCTTTAAATAGTTCCTTGCGTAGGTCAGATTGGAAACCGACTGGAAATTGTAATGGAAAGCAAATTTTCCAGAGAAAAATGTGAGATATTAATGTTTCATCTAATTGGAAATACCATGCTTAACATTATTTACAATGAAAATAATGATTCATTTGGAAGTCTCCCATTATACCAACCTTCAACCACCAAACTAATTACCCTATGCATCATTGTCACAGCTCCCATAATTCCTTGCTGCTCAGAGTTCTTACCCAAATATGTAAGTCCATACTTCGACTGACATACATTTCACCACCTCTGGCCAATCATCAACCGCTATCAAATCTAATGACTAACTGACCAATATTTTCCTTTGTTCAAGCATCAATAGCATCAATTTTACGCTAGTTTATGATACAAGCTGTCAATGTAGTTGATCTCTGCATTGATCTCTAGTATCTGACTATCTATTTCTCACACTTCAGATGCTATTGTCTTTAAGAAATCCGAGTTTTAAACTTTATCTATAGATAATTTCTGTTTTTTTAAGTTATCATAATTATACTCTTTTTACCCCAAGAACTTGAATTTTTTTCTCCAAAAACTGACTGATAAGAACGCATTATTTAATTAAATATCATGTTATCACTGTTACAAGCTCATCCTTCCGTCATGCTGTACATGTATTCTAATTGATACATCTAAATTCATCGTCTTCAGAAACAGCAGACAATGTAATAGTTGTGCTACCATTCAACAACATTCTTAGTTGGAGTTACGGTTCTAATCTTCAACAAGTCAGATATGAGAACATTACAATCATTTGGTAATAAAGTTCTGTAAACACCTACAGTTTATTCCGGAACCATTACAACACAGTTCCATTTCTATTCAAACTGCTTGCAACAACAGTAAAGGCACTAGTCAATTATCACAATGTCTGTTTTCAAAAGAAATCTTACATCAGGTGGTGGTTAGCACTACAGACTGCTAAGAGGCAGGTCAGTAGTTTGAGCCCTGCTACGGGATGTCAGAAAGGGCATTATGGGTTAACTTGCTCTACTGCTAAGGGAGACAACCCTGGCAGACAACCTGAGGCAGTCAATGGGAAACTGCCTCAGTACCCGCTCAGTACTCGCCGTATTTCGGAAAGGTTTTGCCTGCGGCTCTTCGCGAAAGTTGAACAGCGCTGAACTCTTGCGTTGACCGCCGGCAACTACCGGTGATACTCGGCATGTAGGTTCACGTTTAACTGCCAATTGCATTGCGGTGCTGTTACCCGTGCTTGCGGGGTATATGGGAACCAGGCTTAAGTTATATGGGACAGTAATATAGTAATTTTTCAGCTGTTCATAAAATATATAATTCAATTCCACTTTCCTAATTCAGTTTTTGTTTGGGCAATCCTGTTTCAATAGTGGCGCAATGTTTTGAATACACATTTTAATTACAATTGTTTTTGAATAGAAGTTATTATGTTCTCTAATAGAACTAGCTGAGTCAAGCCCTCCATGTATAGTGGTTATTTCTCTGCTATTACTATTCAGTTGACATTGATACATCATCATTGGTTTGCACTTAATTTCAATTACAGCTTCACAATTTCCAAAAATCACCGGACGATTTGGTATTACAAATAGACGATTCGCGATAAACTGCGATATTATTACTATGGAAAAAACTTTTTGTGTTCAACATAATTGGAAACATTTATTTCATGAATGCCGGTGTGTGTGGAAGACCATGGATTGAGCTTATTTTAAGACTAGAATGCCAGTGCGCTTTAGTTCCAGTATCGCTAACTCTAAAAATTGTCAGATGTGAGATAAATCACCATTATACAATTATATCAGTTATATGATTGGCGATATCTCTTTCAATGGTGACGATTTTCAAATCGTCTGCCTTAAAAATCACCCCCAAACATTTAGTTGCCATATTTTAAACTTTCAAATTTTTGTTAGTAGTTGTTTGTATATTTTAATTTGAAAAGAAACCTTTTTGTATTTGTAATGATTATTACATGAATGTCTGTCTGTGTGGAAGACCATGTGATGTGCTTATTATAAGACTAGAAGGTCCGTACGTTTTAGTTCCAGTATCGCTCACTCTGAATATCGTCAGGTGTGAATGAATCACCATTACACGTTTATATTGTTTATACGATTGCTGCTATCTCATCGAATGGTGGCACTTTTCAAATCATCTACTTTAGAAATCACCACCGAACACTTGAATCGCCATAGCATGAAGCCCTAGTTTCAATTTAGGCCAAATATGGCAGTAGTAATGAATTAATACTCTAAAGTTGATTATGACAGCTCGTAGATTAGCGTAAATTCCCTAATCGTTCAGCGTGAGCAAGCCGTGAGTCGTAAATAAATAATCCTTGTAATAAGGCCATCTGGTTTACGGACAGCATTGTATAATAGTAGTCATATGTTATGTTACATAAACATCATAGTCCAAAATAGATATCTACTCAGCTTTGGAAATCCCTGATCATGCATCGGTCAGTTGTAATTTGACTCGAGGCACCACCGCTTAGTCAACAAACGATAGTCCATAAGATATCATTGTCGTTATTATCCCATACGTAGGAGGCGTCCTATTGATGCAAACACTCATCGTGTGATTCATCATCTAATCTAATTTCCCTAGACTTTCTAAAACACCCATTGTCATAGTGCAGTGGTTATGACTCCCTTAGACTTGTTCATGATTGGTCTACACCCAAACCCTCATGACTATAAGCAAAGCATATCGACTCACTCAATCATTCTTCATCATATGTGCTTTGAGCTCTGTCGAATTTTTGAAAGACCTTTCTCACTAATATTTAGTACTGACTAGTGTCGCTATGAAAAGATCTGCACGAGATACCTCACCACCAACGAGACTCTGGAGACAGGCTGGTTCTGTTAAGGGTATTAAAGGTTTACTGGCGCTGCCGTTTATGTTTGTAGATCCGCTCGTGGTCATGCAACAGTGGAAACGAGACAGTGAGTATTTAATATTGGACTTTCCTAAAATACTGACTATATGGGTCTCTGTTTTTACTAGAGGCGAGTGTGCATAGCAGTTGTTTGTACTTTATATACATGGATGTCTATCTGGATTACGTTTATACTGTTATTATCGAACTTTGATCGTTAACATGTGCTTTTCCCTTTTATCTCCTTTGTAAATTACTGTATTATTACTCTCATAAATATATGTGTAGTTGAATGAGATCAGTTAACTAAACATGTTCTTCTGCTATGCTGTTGCGATTTTCTGATGTTATATTGACGAGAATTAATCATTGAAGGGAATTAATCATTGAAACTGTGGTGCTTTGACTGTTTGATTAAATTCTAGTGTTCCTAAATTACTGCTCACTGCAGACAGTTAAGATCAGCGTGCTAATGAGCTAAATGTGTTTCTAGATATTTGCTATTTGTAATACTCTAATCATATATCCAATCTGCCTGACCATCCATTACATTACTACTTCTGCAAAAAAAACCTACATTTTATACCAGATACCAACACGTTGCTAATCCACATTATAGCACAGAGTTATTCAAAGAGATCTTTTTTTTAATCCATATAATTTACTTGTCTAGTTTTTGTTTTTTCTCATAATCCAAATGGTTTAAAACGACATATTGACCAGTGATAATAAAGTTTATATTGATCTATCTATCAGATATTCTCATTGAACAAGCCTCTCCTAGTTCACCTGTTCACTGTTCACTTGTAGTTGCACTGTTTACTTTTCATATTCCTGCTTCCTCTTATACTAACTATTATTAGACCCCAAGAAGGCTTGTATAATAATTTACACTATTGAAACCGAACAAGCTTTAATGTGGAGAGCATTGAAAACAGATTTTGTATTAGAGGTGCCGGAGTTAATTTTCACTTCATGCCATTCATCTGGTTTCTTTGCAGTCTATTATATCCAGCTGCAAGCACCCAAACCGCGCAAGGTTGAATGCCACATTGATGTAAGTTGTCTATGCTCTGTTTTATCGTATGAAAGAATACCATATCAATGACTTCTTTATTATAATCTACCTGAGTTTAGACGGAAGTCTTGCTCATTTTCAGTTAGATTAACTATGATCTTATATGGCAGATTAACTATGATCTTATACTGCAGACCTTCACTCCTAAGTGGTTCACCTTTTGCTGCTTCAGTACTTCGCTGGGTAAAAAGTATTTTCTAAAAAATTAAAGAAAATAAATAAAAATTAGAATATATAGAATACATGAATCTCTCTCATACTCTGACGCAGTAGGATCCCTCTGCGAGCATTATTGTGATGGCAGCCATCGTGGCTTGCTATTTTTCTGTTTCTCCTTGTGAAGTCACTAAAGTGTATTTAAAAGTGCATTGTGGTTGTGACGCCCTTCATGCTTCATAAATGCCCACGACTCTTAAAATCGTCTCGTGAACCTAAGAAAGAGAAAAATGCTTACAATTAATGAAAAAGGAACTTTAAAAATTAGTTTCTATTCTGCGTATTTTCACTCATCGCGAGATGCGTCAGCGCTTGGTCAACTGCGTAAACTGATCGATTACTGTAGTATCATTTCTATCACAGCGAAATTCTACTCATTATGCTGTCTGCATTGTCAGATTGACAGCATAGTGCCTAGAGCCCGTTTCATGCTGCCTCTAGAACGATTTGTCTGTTTATATAGTCCTATCTGGCATCGCCTTTTGTTTACGTCTATGGAATTCAAGCTATTAGTCGCTAGTCATTATACGACTCTCTGACGTTAAGGAGTGGGAACTAAGTTTTTAGCTGAATTGACTTTATTTGAAAAGAAAACATGCTCAGCGTGATAGTCTGATTAAATATGCATAAGTAGCCGACTTGGAGTATGGCTATTCTTAAGTGGTTTGCAACATAATGCTTCATTATCGTAGTGGGTGACTAGGCGTTAAGGAAGTTTCTGAGGTAGATCTCCTGTAAGCAGCTATCAGGAGTGGCGATGCCATTCTGGAACATTCTATAAATTGAGCTGGTGATCCAAGTATCACTTGATGTATGTTGAGCGTGATAGACAATGCTGTTATCGGTGACATAAGCTGAATTTCTATGTGTCTCTGGGTGAACTTGATATGGCATATGTTTTGCCATTGTGCAGATGGTACAGATTTGGAATTGCTCGTTGAGTTACCACACGATAAGTGTTTCTATGAACATTCGCATGTTGCGGATTACTGCTGGTGCTTTGTTAAAAAAGGTAGAGTTCCATGCTAGAGGTCATAGCGCTGCATTTCTCGTGGAACTGCTCAAATCAAAATAGAAATGTCTAAAGTGTGGAAAATGTTTAAAATGGAATAGCTTGCGCCAGTTTCTTGCACATCATTCGGAAGTGCTGTTTCCATCTTTCGCAAGCATGAAACATTCGTTAAAATTTGTGGGTAATAAAACTCGCCTGACTTGCTGGGTTTTGCCGTTTCCATCTTGCTGATGAACTAGTGGATTAGCTGAGTCATGCGAACATAGCGGTCAACCGTCTCTCGCTTGAGTCAGGCAACAAATCATCTCTTGTATTCTCGGGTATCACGACATCTGAGCTCCTTGAGGATTTTAGTAGTTAATTAAAAACTTCAACGTCTTGTTTGTTAGACAACTTGTCTAAATGTTTGTATATAAACTCATCATGTATTTTGGTTGTCTATAATAGTTAAAATAGTGAATTGGTGATTGAATAATGCTTAATATACGTCTTGTCTTAGTTAAGGCTGGTTCACACTATGTCGCTGTTTGTCAGCGCTTCCTTTTCGGCGTTCCTTTTTCTGCGTGAATTGATGGCATCGACGAAGCATCGCGCACACGTCGGGAAAGTTTGCAGTTGTCAAACTTTCCCGATACTTCGTCGAGCGTCGGCGAGCGTCGGCGACCGCCTTTCAAATGTGAACCATTTCGGCGATGGTAAGTCGCGGTCGCTGATGGAGTGATTTATTCATATCCGTTTATGATAGTCACTGCGGTACTAGTTTTTTATTCTAGCGCTCGAAAACAAAGAGGTTTTTTGTGAAAAATTGAAAGGATAAATGAAAGCACTACGTCACGGAGTATTTCCTGATACAAACGCGGACGGGTATGTGATAGTGTGAACATGGTTATCACCGACGATCACCGAAGTATTGTGGCATCAACGCCGATATACTACGATATAGTGTGAACCAGCCTTTAGACACTCGCAGGAAGCTGTCATGATTAGAGCTTTGCTCCGGTCACTTGTAAATAAAAATTGGTATAATTGGGAAGTCAGAAAAGGCTCCGAAAGATGTGTGTTGTTGAAAGATGCCCTACTCATGCTTGTTTCAAGTTTAACAATTTGAACAACTTACCTAGTTTTTACTAATACATGTAATTTGAATTTTGTTATTTTGTAATTTCAATAAAAGTTATTGCATCAAAACATCAACAAGAAATGTTATAAGATGCGCTAAAATATATTGAACAGTGTGTGTATTTAGTTGTAATGTAGCGGATAAAACTGGATGAATCTGGTCGTCTTCTAACCTTTCCAAAGTAGTCCAAATGTTCAGGTAGCCATCTTACTGCCAGAAGTTTATAAAGATGAGTGATTTTGTACGGTAAAATCTACAAAATTTGTATTACAGCACAGTTGAAGTTTTAAAATTATGAGTTACGTGGGAAGATGTGTGACTCAAAGTTAGGGTGTAACAGGTTTAATTATAGATTCCTTCTCACGCCTCCATCAGTGTTAAAATTACAACCACAAATAATCGCTTTTTAGTGATCTAATATCTTTTTTGAGAATAAATGGTTTTTTCATCAAAATTATTTTTCATGATGGATGTGTTAAGCTGTCATAACACATTCATCACAATTTATTTTATCTACGCCTGTAAATTGTGGCTTTGGTTGAATTTCATAACTCAAATCTTATCCATTTGTACAGATTGTTTGTAGTAAGGGTGAGCACTGTCTTCCGTTGTGTAGTCTTTCTCAAACCAACAAAATCCGATTTTGTTTTGACATATGTCAAATTTGATTTGCTAGCTGTGTGGCCTGGCGAGTGACATGTGTGTATATGTCACTGAGTCATACAGAACACCATGTTGGCATGTGAAAATCAGGCCTATGTGTGTACATAAGATAGACAGTTTAAATATATATATTTATTACTTGAAAGATTCTCTGATGGACGGCTATTGTCCTTGACCAAAGTTCAATTCAGATTGTGTTTGGTGAATTTGAAGTTGTGTTATTTTTCAGTTGGTCAATAATGCTTCATAAAATCGACCATATTTAATTCAACCCATAAAGTCTCATTGTGTGCGTTGATCACCTCAATGTAATAACTGTACCAGCCGTTTGGAGGTGTCATGGATAAGTTGTATACCTATTCCTTTATATTCCTTCAGTTGTATTATTCATCGAAATACCATTACTGGAAATATTTTCTCGCACATTTTCTGCCATTTCTATAACGAATTTTCTGCCCCATATTGGCCTACTTTCCAGGGCGGGCATTCTTAACAGGATCAATCCTTCAAATGTTATTGCTAAAATTGTATCTATTCGAATTCCATCGATTAATGCTGGTTTGATGCCTGAACACGGCAATATTTTCGCTGATCTTCTAGTAGATATACCTTTTGTCAATCAAATTTTTGTCATATAAGGTGGTTTATAGTGGCTAATCCATGTACTGTTTGTTTCTGAATTCTAGGCTAGTGTTATGGAAAGCGGCACTTGATAATACATAATAATTCATATCACGAATGTCAGCCCAGTACACAATATCTCGCACAATTGATGTCGAATCTGTCCGCTCATTTAATCCTTTCTTAGTCATTCTCATGTGAAAAGCTCGTATCTTGTGACTATTATAATATTAAGACTATGGGTGCTTGTAGTCACAGTTGCTAGTAGCATCTCATTCTTTCTCTTAGCTACTATTTTAAATTCCTTACGTTTACAAGTATCCAAGTATCATGTTTGTTATGCAAATTAGCTGTGCGATCAAATGGATGGACTAGTACTTGTCACGCTTCCTTTCATCAGCTCCTACTGATGAATGTAATCGCCAATTGTAAAATGTGCAAATTGATCTCAGCGATTTTTTTTCATTTGATATGCTGCGTTTCGTGACCGCCCTATGAAGTTGAAGGAATTCATCTGTAAGCCAGTTGTTTAAAGTTTTTATACAATCAAAGTATTTGCACAACGTTTAGTATGTTTTGTCCGCTCTGCGGAAGAAAGCGTCTCGGTCAACGATTCTTTTCTCTTTTCTAAATGTCAGGCCATGTTCAGGGTAATGTTATAAATCAGTATTGCTCAATAAATAACTTTCTCTTATTGGATAAAAAATTTCATCAACTCTTAATGAAAATATGATGTAAACCGCAGGAAGTTCTCTATAGTCACCAGACCTCTCTATCTGCCTTCTGTTGCTTCATGCAGCCCGAGTTATGCCTGTGGAGGATCTGCACACTGGGAGGTCTCCGATAAACCTGAGTGTGGGTGGTCTTGCGAGTCTAGGCGTTAAGCTCATCATATGAGTCATTATGTTTCCATGACATGAATAACCCACAAGTTGGTCTCCTAGGCAAGTCATCTGCCAGATGAAAACGGTGAAAACCTGCAAGTCAAGCAAATTTTGTTACATGCGAATCTGCATCGAATGTTGCACGCTTGCAAAAGATGAAGATGGCACTTGTTAATGATGCGTAAGAAAATGCCGCATTTTAAACATTTTTTATACTTCAGTCGTACCTATTTCGATGTGAGCAGACAGGCGTGCATCGCTATAGTTTCTGGTGTAAAATTCCTTATGTTTTAAGAAAGCGCCTGCATTGATCGTCAACATGCGAATGTCCTTTAAAACGCTTATCACATGGTAGCTCAATGTGTGCACAACTCCGAATCAATGAAAACAGTGATTAGAGAATTTGTTTAGCCAGAATGACATGTAGGCCTACTTACTATCCATGACCTTAAACAGATTTTCAACATGGCCACTCTTGAGGTGTCAAAGAATTGCCAAACCCTTAGTCTGGTTCCAACTATATCGCAGTATCTCGGCATAATTCGGTGATTGTCGATGATAACAATGTTCACACTATCACAAACCTATCCTCATTTGCATCAGCAAATACTCCGTGACAGAGCGTTATCATTTTTGTCAACTTTTCTCGAAGAAAACTCTTGGTTTTCGTATGCTGGAATTGAATAGTAGTTCCGCAACAACTATCATAAACGGAAATAAATAGGTCACGATATCCTCGACTGCGAATTACTATCGCCGAAGTGGTCCACATTGTACAGGCGGTCGTCGATGCTTTGCAAAATATCAGGAAAGTTTGACGGCTGCAAACTTTCCCAACGTATCCGCCACGTTGCTTCGTCCATGCCATCAGTTTGCGGTTCACATAATCGACGATGAATGCCGAAAGGACAACTCTGGTGGGAACCAGGTTTTAGAAAATGCCTCAACAGCCAAATAGTGTTACTTGTATTGGTGATGTAACCAGTCTTTCATCTAACTCGCACCTACGTCACGTCTTTGCTATAAGATCGCTTTAGCCAGTGCACAATTTCCTTTAACAAAAACTTAAGTTTTCCTATTCGATGCCAGAGCATGGCTATGGTGGTGTTTCATATCCTTGGTATTTCTGTTCGACAATTGCTGGTTGGCATGCCCTGCCATATATGCTGGTTGCCATCCGATTTCTGATTCAAAAATGATTTGAATTCCTCAGGGCAGCAATAAAAGCCACCAGACTTTGTCTGCAGAATCAAGCCAACCAGCATAGCTTATCTGTTGATTTCTTGCAAATATGAAGAATGGCGATCCTTGCCACCTTGAAACGAGCTACAGCCTTTGCATTGCTGGTTTGAAGCATACAAAGTGCAGCATAAAAACTGCTTGTTTTAAGGCCATAGGGAGTGTAGTATAGCGATGCTGCCAGGGAGTGTGATATAGCGATGCTGCGAGGGAGTGTGGTATAGTGATGCTGCCAGGGAGTGTAGTATAGCGATGCTGGCAGGGAGTGTGGTATAGCGATGCTGCCAGGGAGTGTGGTATAGTGATGCTGCCAGGGAGTGTAGTATAGCGATGCTGCCAGGGAGTGTAGTATAGCGATGCTGCCAGGGAGTGTGGTATAGCGATGCTGCCAGGGAGTGTGGTATAGCGATGCTGCCAGGGAGTGTAGTATAGCGATGCTGCCAGGGAGTGTGGTATAGCGATGCTGCCAGGGAGTGTAGTATAGCGATGCTGCCATTGCCATCGAGTGTAGTATAGCGATGCTGCCATCTGTAATCTGACCCGATATCAGCGGCGGTTCTAGTCTCTACTTTTTTCTATCACGCTGCTCTAATTTTATCAAAATGTCTAACAAGCTAATACCGTGCTCAGTTAGCCTGTTGCCAGAGGCAGTAATTAACCCTCCTCATAGCCAGTATCAACAAGCCTTCCAATAGGGCCACTGATTAGTATACATTTGGTCTACTCTGAATGGTTTGGTGGCCGAGAGGTCTGTTGGTTGACCACCTCTGGGCTCAGCGAGGGCAGCTAGTTAGCTGCTAGGAAGGGATCACAGCCTATCAAATAGTCCTACTTGCATGTTTCGTGTTTTTAAAGCTTAACTTACACAACATTTTAGTAGACTTTATTGGAATGTATCATTATTTTTTATCATTTGCGATTGTTTTTGATGTTGGAGTTGGTCTGACTGCCAGGATGCTTCAAGATTTAAATCGACAAAGCCTGATTGTGGTTGAAACGCTCAGATCAAGCAAATGTTCGATGATGATGTTTGTAGCTGCAAAGAGACTGACAGAATAGAGACGCGTAATGCTGCAACTTGAACGTAATAGCTGATATCAACTTCTGTAACGATAACAACAACAACTAGTGACATCATCTCTCCCTTTTCCGAGTGTTTTAACTGTGATCAAGTTTGGTCGATTTTAATCTTGAAACATCCTGGCAGTCAGATGACCGAGTCAGATGACCGAACTTTCTAATAAAATTTACAAAAGTTTCGGGTAAGTCCATCTTTAATATTTACCCTAGATGAGCTAAATGATTCGTTTATTTTACAGATTCCTTCAAGGCCGGACTTCTATGGAAATGAGTGAGTATTAATGTTTTATATAATTTATAGCTCCATTTCACATCCTGTTTATTTGTCATGAAACGATTGCACAAGATGTTTCCGGAAGCCATGCTCCAACATTTGGCTAACAATAGTAATTTATCACTAAAATTGGTATTTCTTACTGTTTGCCTATGGACAAGTACTATACAGTAGGCGCTCCTACAGCATAAATATTCTGTTCCAGGAACATTTACGTTATAAGGTTTTTATGTGATACGAACTGTAAAATACATGTAAAATGCCTGATCTATTACAAGATCTTCCCAAACTCACCTCTTTGGAACTGCGAAAAGGAAAAAACTAGACTTAACTTTTTATTTTAATGGCTGTATTGTAACGTTGGTATTACTGGGTTGTATTGCCAACTTTTCTTCTTTTTCTGATGAGTTTCACTCAGTTTATGGTCGCAGCTTATACGGCGTTTTCTTTCAAGGAAAAAAGCGATGTTGTTCGGGCGAATAATGATATTCTCGTTATCCAAATCGATTTAAAAGAACTTGCACCTACTCGACGCTTTACCTTATAGGCAATTTTTTACATAGTACGAAGCAAAAACTTTACATAAATTATTTAAGTTGTGGGGAATTTACGTTATAGGAGTGTCCACTATGTGGATCGTGGTATGGTACATGGGACAAAGTGTGCAAATTATACATCCTTAGTTTGTCGTTGCACTCCAGTGCAGTCGACTATGTTTCTACTAGTTTTCCTCTATCATGGACTGAGTGGCAGCTGGTTGTTGTTTACAGTAGGAAGATAACAAAGGACCTTCCTGGCCGCTTTATCCTTGACAGCCGTATCAATTAAAAGACAAATATTTCTGAAAGTTTGGCCGCGCCGTATCACATTCACCTTATCTACCCACAATGCGCATTGCTGGCATGACATGACGCTAATCAATATTTTACCGAGGAACGTAGATGTTTTTGTTTTTCTGCTTCAGCCTGTCTTCTCTTACTGTACATCCTTCATTTTTGTTCTTAGGGGAAACCACTGTTTAAGGCTTTGTTGTGTAACCTCGTCAGCCAGCTAAATTTAGATACCTGTCAGTTTTTGAAGTTTTCGAGCCCAGGCTTTTTATCAACATCTTATCATTCTCAATAGGGGGTCAACCCAAAGTCATGGTGAATTAGACGCATGAAAGGTTGGTCAAGTTCGCTATTATATCTTGCACTACCATTTTGATATTTCATGGTTCAGTT
Organism: Watersipora subatra; assembly: GCF_963576615.1. Classification (NCBI taxonomy): domain Eukaryota; kingdom Metazoa; phylum Bryozoa; class Gymnolaemata; order Cheilostomatida; family Watersiporidae; genus Watersipora; species Watersipora subatra. The sequence continues at coordinate 41,024,785 of NC_088711.1, read as the reverse complement.
ATAACGCCCTGATGATATCATACACCACTGTTAGTAAAGTTAAATCTCTCCAAGGGAAAGATGCTAGCCCGGAGTTTAATTCTGAGGAACTATGTTGCCATTATGAAACTAAGTGGTGTGTGTATAGCCCTACCTCTACCATCAACTTTTCCATGAGAGTTTGATGAGCTATGTAATTCCGTTTAAACTGTCTCTAAAGCAACCATTACACACTCACACACTAGTATATGCATTTCTTAATGTTTATATTTTAATATAAATAATATATAAATATAAGCACGAGTTTTCAAGCTTTTAGTAGCAGTAATTCATATATTATTCACCTTGGGGAAACATACCTTAGAGTTACAAAGCTACTTCTTGGTAGCTTTGGGTAGCTTAGAAAGGTTGACTTGCAACAAAATTCACATTACAGTTATTTGGTGTCAAAAGATTTACCATGTCTTACTCTGCTGTGTTGTAGTCAACCTTTAAGAAACATGATAGAAATTTAGTATAAAGCAAAACAACAATTAATATGTTCATTTAAAAACAGTTATATACTCAGAGCACTATTCCAGCCACATGAGATAAAACAGTTACATACTCTCAGAGCACTATTCCAGCCACATGAGATAAAACAGTTACATACTCTCAGAGCACTATTCCAGCCACATGAGATAAAATAACAAGAATGATAGTAATTAATCATACCAGCTTCAAAATTGATTTAGTCAAATTAGATTGAAGTTCTCTGAGGACCTATTTGGTAACTTTATAAAAAGGGTTTCAGAATGTTGTGAATTGTTTTTCTTATTAAAATGTGGAGTTTGGGCTAAAAGATCACCCGTTTGCCATTCTGTTTATAACTTTGTACTTGTAACTTTAGTATTACTACAAACGAAATTTTCTTATCAACGATATTGTCTTTATATACTGGAAATTACTATAGCAATTGATGCACCTATCCTGTCTCAAGACTCCTGCAATGACAATGGCTGCAATGCTGTTCCAGTTTTGTTTAAGCAACTTCTGAATTCTCTAAATTGATGTTTAAAAGGCTTGACTGTGGCTGCTACAGAAAAGAGGAATGTTTTTGATGAAGCAGTTTTCGAGTATATCTTCAATGATTGGCTAAAAGCAGGTGTGGTTCACCCTATAGCAGAAAGACAGTTAATTACTGCGTATTGGTACAAATCCTTTGTGACAACCATTACTTTTTTAAATATTGTAAAAGATTTTCTAATTTAATTACCAAATTCTGTTCATAAAATCTAACTGGATTTTATTTCTCAACTATTGTTTGTACTAGGATATGAGTGACTGGATATGCTTGCTTAATCATTCCTATTATGGCCTTGTAATAATTTTGTAGAACAGTATTCAACCAGGCATTCTCAGCTGGCTTTGTATCAAAATATGGCTCAAAATGTTATGAGAATAAGGTGCGGCATAGTTTGTGTCGAGGGAATGGTGGTAGCCCTGGCTTGCCCACAAGATGCCATTTTGAAAGGCATTGTGCTGTTGTTTTTAGCAGGCTTACTATCGACCAATCCCTCTATCGTGTGTAAAACAAATTAACTTTTGTTTTATATGTGCCATTCAACTTATTTATGCAGCCATACAAATAGCTCTTTTAAAAATAAACCCCATTTTTTATATAGGCTTGCCGTTTTTTCAATAATTATGACTGACCAATATTATTCAATTCTCCTTTTTTGAAGCAGCTTTCTTGCACGTATAATAAAATTTATATGGTTTATCTGAAGCTACTGTTAACTTTTCTAACATAATACAAATTAGTTTGAACTTTTAAACGTCGAGCAAATATCGAATAAACGATACCATTGAATAAATAGCTTGTATTTAATTTGCATGTTGCTAGATCTCTTGTTTACAAGTGTGACAAAATGGGAGGGGCAATAGGTCAAACAGCCTTTATGACATTTGCAGGTTTCATGGAGAAATAACGAGGCGAGAGGCGGATGAATTGTTGATACAAGATGGCTGTTATCTGGTCCGGGAGAGTCAGAAGAACCCAGGCTGTTATACGCTCGCTATCAGGTAGTTGTCTTCTCTTGTCCATACTTTCCATTTGCAAATTCAATCAATGTCACCTGAAAAATTGTTTCCAATATAATAGTTGGAAACATATTAAGTAAAAACACTACATAGTTTAACAATTTGTTATGTTGGCGTCGATGGGGTATGTATCAGGGCTTCTCCAATATGATGGTGGTATGTTGAGTTCTTGTTATCGCAGTGCTATATCCTGTTGGACAAAAAGCTTGCATTTGATTCAATTTGTTGTGAGGATTATACAGATACCATACGCTAATTTAGTTTAGTTTTTTTATATATTTTCATTTAGTATTTGGATTAATATTTACCTTTATGGTGAGAACATATTATTGTAGAGTATATAAAATTGAATAATAATTAGAATACATCTAGCCAGACACATTTATATATCATAGAACAGTGCATAGTATTAGTACAACAATACAATAGGTAGTTGTCTTCTCTTGTCCATACTTATACAAACCCATCACTGCTCTCTTTTTTGTAGTACAGTAATTCATTTTAGGGTATGTTTTTTGTGTTATTTCACATATTTTATTTAAGGGTATTTAGTAACAATTGAGCTGAATATTAATAGCAGAGTTCAATTTAAATAAATCATCCAGTTTACCATCCAATAACCATCAAAATCTCTTTGGCTGAACAGCAAGACAATTCATCATTGCTATCATATGTATTAGGAAGGCGTCAATACATGGTTTATAGTTGCAAATATAACATAGTGTTTAATGGCACTTTGGTTGTCGCTATGTTAACTTTGGAATAGAATTATTCAAGTAGCCATTCTTGGAAGTTTTTCAATTGTATCTGCAACCCTAGTAAATGATAGATGGTAATACGGTGTTAAATGGTAACAGAGATTTAATAGCTAATCATCAAATATTAGCGGTTTCAACCATCTAGGATAGTGTTTTAGCACATAGCTTCTTGTTCATGCTGACACTTATCTACAGGTTTGACAATGCTACAAAGAACTACAAACTCTACTACGATATGAACCTAAGCCAGCATTATGTCGGCGACAAATACTTTGACAACCTTGATGACCTCGTCGCTGACGGGCTGATCTGCTTTCATGTGCACTTGAAGGCACCGGGATACATAGCCTCGATGAACACTGGAGATGACTCGCATTATGAGGAGTCACCATATATGAGGTTGGTGCCCCACTCGTCCCGTACTTGTCACTCATTGCCTGCTGCCAGCTAATAATGTTATCACTTGTAACGAGTCATCGTAGGTCTAAGTTATGTATCTGAGATTTTTGAGAAGATGCCTTTTTGTGAATTTTATACAAGGTTTGGTCCATATTAAAGCATTAGTTTTGCTTGCAATTATAATAATCTTTACTATAATAAGAGCCGTGTCCGTCCGTCTGCGTAGCTATGGTTACAGGTTGGGAAATAAGATTGCATTGCTTGAAATTCGAACTCGGACATTTGGCTAGCGGCTTATGCACTGCCATCTGCACCAGTTGACCACTTTGCTGCATTTCGGATTAACTGTGCAAATACTTATTACACCTGAGGGTATCTCACGACACACAGTATTGTCAGTGTACCGGTCTTTACCATGATAAGAGCTGTGTTTGTCTGTCCGCAAAAAATGATTGCATCTTACCGGATTCGAACTCACATTTTTCAGCACGGTTGTCAACAACTGCACCAATCAGCTGCCCACTGGTATTCCAGAATAATTGTATGTATAGTTGTTACACCTGATAGACGATCTGTCGTCAGAGGCTGTCGGGGTACTAGTGTAAAATTATAACTGAGTTGCAGCTGTAGAAATATTTCATTTTCACCCATAAATATCGTTAAAGAAATGGCACTCATCACAGTTTGACAATTTGCTAAGTGTCCAATAAAATGAATAAGTTTTCAATTGCCGTTCATTCACAACCTTTGCACTTTACTCGTGTAATTAGTTTATTATTACCATTAAGTCGAAACGTTAGGATAGTTTAAGACACCTTGTAAACCGTCGAACGGAATATAGTTGCTCATCATCTGGATACAATGATGCATCAGAAACCAATTTTATTAATAATGTTATTATTGTAAGCATTATTATTATTATAGCATGACACTGCCATCATGGTGTAAGTGCTCTCTTGAATGAAACTTATCCTTGGCAATCTTGTGATTGTTGCAAGTCTTCCCATAGTGCACTGCAGTCATGTCACTGCATCATGTCACCGCAGTCATGTCTTTAATTCCTGGCCACAGCTCACACACGCTTGCATATACAAATTGTATCATGTGAAAAAAATGATAAAAATGCTTATCAGCTAAACGTGCTGCATTAGTTTTGCCTCAACAGTTTTATTGTACAGTTAGTATGTACTGATGTGTAAGAAATGGCATCTAACCATATACACTTTATTGTGTTGGCGAACAAGCTTTGGAGAATTGTCTTCTCTATTTACAATGTATAACTAGGCATATTAATAACTCTAAAGCTAAATACTCAAGAACATAAATAAAAATCGATGTTTTGAGATGCATAAATAGTAGTGATGTCCGGAAATAAAACAAAGAGGCGGAGAAATTTCCCTGCTTATTAGCGTTTTTTTAACCTTTCTTTACTGTTCAGACTGTCTGCGGGCAGATTTTGCTAGTTATACAACATGCTCATACACTGCCTGGCTATACTCAACTAGATGTACCTCTATGCTGGCTGAATTCTCATTTGCAAAACAATTTCTATTCATTTTCAAATGTTATAGAGATTTTACTTTTTTCTGTGGTTTAGTCTCACATACGTAATTAGTAGCAAAACATTTTTTTACCCACAAAATAGTTTTTAGCAAAATTATTGATATATTGAATTGTTACGTAGTGAGCCTAAATTGCACTGGAATATTAGTTACAATTTTGTGTTCACTCGGTTGTTGGTTGGGGCAGATCACTCTAACGACAAAACAACAAAAAATTATATATTTTATAAACATAACATATATTATATTTATTATATTATACTCTTGGTTAAGCACATGTAACTACAAGTTACAGTGTTGATTCCTTTCATTTAGCGTAGATCCTTTTTCCCAAGGAGGCAAGAAAATATCTTCAATAGGATACTATTGCTTGTAAAATAGGTATAGAAAAGAGATCACTAGCAGACAGGAGAAACCTACGACTTTGGAGCAGAGTTCCCCTTCCGTAGCCATGATGAGGCACAACCCGTTGATCGCACAAGCTGGGATACTCAGACACGGCTCCTCGAGACCACACAGTAACCCTGATGTCACTGGCAGAAGACCGGTAAGCCAACTCTCTAATTGAAATATGTCATTTGTTGAGTGGATCACCATGATTGATAATTCTACCATAGACAGTGCTAGCATTTATTGTATCCGTTTATATCAGATATTTAAATATTTAATGTCCATGTAAATTTTGTTGTTTAAACAGAAAGTCAGTTTTGATTTTAAGGTACATGTAGATGCATGAAATGTACTTTTTCTGTCATTTTATTAGCTGTGATTCTATCTACAGGTTCCTAGTGATATGAGTCAGCTCATACAGTTTAGCTGGTGTAAGATAGGATACAGGAATTTGTATGTTTGTTATCTAGCTTTTACAGCAAGTAGAGATGATGTGCGAACAGGGTGTGAGAGTTGTAAATTGTTACTCATCTTGTGAAAATTCTTTTTCTTATAATCATGTGGGTTTAGTTATCTTCAAGAGCAGATAAAAGATACCTGACTGTCTCACACGACAGTCAGTTTTACTCAAATTTAAATTAGTAAAAAATTAATTGCCATGAGATGAGAGTGGAAGATTTATGACCTTTTAGGCAGGTAGGCAGCAGGGGGCTAAGGCAGCAGGGGGCTAAGGCAGCAGATGCAGATCACATGCACACATAGCACACTTCCTATTCAGTACGTGTCTTGGTTGTTTGCAGGGAGCTGGATGCAAGCCCCAGCATCACTCTGTGAGAGTGGCCCCTCCAAGGGTTAGATCTTTGGTCATTATTGCACTCAGTGGGGCTGAACATATATGCATACAACAGCATGCCAAAAACTGTAAACCTTTTTACATGACAGTTGAGCTTATTGGCTATTTGAACGTTTTCTTAATGACTTCTACCGTGTAGACAGCGCTCAAAATTTTGAAAAGTCGTAAATTTTAGCTGGTCTGTTCATGTGGTTACAGTAGTCTACGTACTTTGTCAACTATCGCAAGAGTTATCATCTCATGGCAGGGTTTTCCATCTTTGTTTCTGAAGTAACATTTTGTTTGTTGCGGATACGGCCTCATATGCATGTCTGTTCAGCTCGTTTTACTAGAAATGTGCCAGTCTGCTGCCTCTAATAGAAACCCACCAGCCACGCACTTCGTCTGATTGGCTCATTTGTACTTTCCTGCAGAGCTCTGATCAATCTTGCCAACTCACGCCGCATTTGATTTTGCAGTTGGAAAGTGTTTGGAACTTGCAGATGTTCATTGTTGTAGCTGCTGTTACAGAAGGGTGTTTTAGGAGTGGCCTCCCTTGTGTTATTATGACAAATGCTTTGAAATCAATTGCCAGCGATTTTGCAATCTGCAGTTTTAGCAAATTATATTTCAGCTAGCTTTGGCAAACCTTTGCTTGATTGTTATTTTTCATGCCACATTACTAAATATATTTATTCCAATCTTTCGAGCATGCATCGGATGTTACCTTATCGATGTGACGCAATATGGCAATTTCACTCGCGACGCACCGAGTTGTTACATTTTGGCAACACCTCTAACGCTTTCTTGTGTTTGTTTTTTTTATCAGTTTCCATTGTTAGAAAACTTCCACTCATTATTGTTTGTGACCATTCACGCTACTTTTATCTCGGTTGACTCAGATTGTAACGGCTCCAGGAGATGCATATCGGCACACTTCTGAAAGGCAGTCTCTGCCGTGTTTGAAATATAAGGAGCCTCTGTGTCTTTCGTCCTGCTATTTCTATTGTTTTTATTCATGTAGTTAATTTGTATAGATTTAATCCTATTGTTGAAGGCTCAGCAGCGGTAGTGGAGCTCTACTTTAGGCACACCTTGAGGGTCTCCCTAGAGCCATTCTCTAACTCCTTCAAATAAACAAAATATGATTTTAATCAAGAGAGAAATAAGACTTGAGGTCTGATCGGGTTGCTAAGTTTCTTTCATCGCTTTAGGGTGAACACGAAACACGCGTCTATTAATGCTATATTAATTTATAATTGCACTACGAACACTATTATGAGTTGCACTCCTTTCTCTATTTATTCCTCTCCTTTTGTTTCTGCAATTGCCACAAGCCCAACATTCTCTTCCTAGGCGTATAGTTGCTCCTACGCATATAGTTTCTCCTACGCATATAGCTTCTCCTACGCATATAGTTGCTAACCAAATTCACACTTTTGAAGCTTGTCAGATTCACAGCATTGTGGTCGGGTTGTAATTTCAGCTGGTGCGTAATTGCGAGTTTTTTCAATTGATAGCCACCTAAACCGTCCTGCGAGCCGCCAGCCAGAAAATCGGTTTTACAAGGAATCGACGTATCAAAGTTTTCATCAGCGAAACAAGCAGGCGACTGGATGGATATCATGCAGCAAGAAAAACCTCACAATTTTAAGGTAAGTTTGAGCATTATGAGGATCGTTTGCGTAGCTTGAAACAAAACATTTCAATATCAGAATAAGTAGAAGTGACATTTACACTCCCTACCGTATTTTCACACACACTAACACCCTGGCAGTTTGGTGTGGTATGAGAGATCATCAGGTGTGACGATATAGCACAGAGAATAAATATGTACATAATAATTATAAAACTGTGGCAAGGGAATGATTGGCACATGTGGTGGCGTGCCGGGTAGTTGGACTGAATGTCGCGGGTTAAAATCCTATACGTAGTGATCTTTTTTCCACCTCTAATTACGCCTTCGGATAGACGAACAGACAGACATGACTCTTATTATAGTATAAAGATTGTTTGCTGCTGAAATTGCTAGAACTGGAAATAAACTGTCTGTTAACTATATTACCATTCGCTGTTCCGATGGCCTAAATAGCCCGGGTTTTAAATGAATTGGCTTCTAAGAGAGATGATCTTTCTTCAAAAAAATAATACGCTAGTACAAGGTCATGGTGCTGCGCTATCATATCGATCCTGTATTGTCCATTCCTAAGCATTCTTCAATCTACCTTCACTAGCATATGAAGTGATATTGTATGGTATTTATGTATGTATTTATAGTATAATGTACATATTGTACAAAGACTATGCTCTTATAACACTTACAATTTACCTATGATGTACATTAATATGCAATTTTCATAATTTATATAAGCTTTAAATTTGTTCATAATACAAAAATACAATGAGGGAATGCACATTTCAATAAATTAAGTTCATGTAAAAATAGAAACACTTACATAATGAATCGGATAACAGTCTGGTCAGCGATAACTTCAAAACTGAAGACATGATATTTTCTGTCATTTACTACCATGGAATAGAGAGATACTCTAGAAGTGATTAGATGATATGTAGCAGTGTCCTATCTTTGCTGCCTGCTGCTATGAGACTGAGGCACCATCACAGCGAGTCATTTTTTCAGTATGGTTAATTGCTGAACATGTAGCTACTTAAGTGAAGAGAGATGCTAGAATATAACTCGCAATGACCTCTTCAAAGCATGAAGTCTGGAAAATCAAAACATAGAGTTTGCTGTTAAGATGCAATCATTAAAAGTGTAACAACCATCTTCTTTTATATAGCATAGCATCTAGTATTTTTTCTCAAACTGATCCTTAGTTTGGAGTTTAGTGCTCTTGTAGGTGGTGTTAAGCCTGAATAGTGTAAGTGTATGGAATCTATCTTTACAGGTTACAACTTTCAAATCCATTGCGAACTGCTGGTGCGAGTTTTGTTATCACTTCATGTGGGGATTAATACAGCAGGGTGTTGAGTGTCAAGGTCTGTACCTCTATTCTCATGCCATTGTTGATTGGTGCAATTCTTCAATCTTTGTATACTTCTCACCTTTTCTCTGCAGTTATTATTTACCACGTTTTATGATAATAGCTAATAACTTGTGTAATTTCGCTCATTGTTTGGTCATAAAACGCGTTGAAAATTTGTTACAATTTTGGTAATCTAATCCGACCTTCACTGTGGTTGAGTCTGTCCTGAGAGTAAGCTGTACTGCGCAGATAGTAATGGTATAGTGAGGATACCTGCTGTTGTTTACAAAATGTGGTTTGTGGTTGTAATAAAAAACTTTTAAAAACACCTGTGCATTACGGCAATACTCCGGCAAACTTCAAACAAACAACTGCTTGCAGAATAATTCTGACAGAGCAGGCCTTTTATTGTCGGTAAGCCCCAAGATGATAATCTGTAACTGTCTCCTTCCTAGACTTGGTTCCATATACCCGTTTTCTTTCCAGACTGTGGTTTTAAAGCACATAAGAAATGCTCAGAAAAGCTCCCCAATGACTGTCTACCAACCATGAAGAAGCTGAAAAGAATGTTTGGTTTGGATCTCACAACACTCCTACGAGCAACAAATAAATCCATTCCATTTCTCGTTGAAAAATGTGTTGAAGAGATAGAAAGTAGAGGTAAATGGCTACATTTTGTATCTACCTATACGTTAAATCTATGGACTGGAGACATCTCAATACTACCAAAGTTTTTTTGTATGCGCTACAGCGTATGTGATGACTTGATGATGTATACTTCATAGGAGCGACAGCCAACTCTCATATAATAGCTGTTAGTCCAATATCATGCTTGGCTGTTTCATCTAGAGTCTAGACTAAGGTCTTTCTGGAATGTTTGGTCCATGAAATGAGATTCGATGCTCCAAAGAGCAAGTGCGCCAAGTAATCCTTAGTGGCGGAGAGTGTGCCTAGCTCAAAGTTAAGACGGTCTTTTTCTCTCTTTCAGGAATCCACCACGAAGGTATTTACAGGATCGCTGGGTTCCACGATGATATAGAAGGCATTAGAAAAGCATTTGATTTAGGTGAGTTTCCTAGCCGTGCTATCATTTAGCCACTATAAGTTCTATGGCTTTATTGATAGTAGTATTGCTGCTTCAACTGCTAGAAGGTTGCTCGCTGGTGAATGTGGTATGGCTAGTTCTGTAGAGTACAACATGCTGGACTAGAGTATAACTTGATTGTGATGCTGTAAGTATTTGCTTCAAGTCTGTTGTCTTATGTAGATGGTGATGCCGACATCTCAGAACAAAACTACGAGGACATAGCCACAATAACTAGCGTTTTAAAGCTTTTCTTCAGACAGCTGCCCGTCCCACTAATCACATTCGAGGTCTATCCAAAACTAACAGCAGCAGGTCAGTACATCATCAATTCTTGTTCTCACTACAGCTAGCATCAGGTACTTATCCATATAATTACACTTTGGCGGCAGCATGATTTTTGTCAAAGTAGTTAAACGAAGGCATCGCCTTAGACTAGTGAACGACGTACACTGCAGGTGCTAAAAACCTAAAAGCTTTTTACATCATCTTAGTGTGCTGACCTGTATGAATCAACACAGTTTAACATCGTGGAAGGCGAATAGAGGATCTGTATTGAAAAATTGTATTGAGCTATATTGGAAGCATCTTTCAGCATGGTTGTTACAATGATGTACTTTTTATCTGTAACAATCAAACAAAACTGCTAAAAAATAATTATATTGTAAATTCTATAGATTGAGCTGAGACGCAGTTTCAATGCCTCTTGAGTTTTTGTTTTGTTAAGAAAATAGACTTGCGTAGAAACTTGTTTGAAGAAGTACATATATTTATGAAAGTAATTCTCAATAAGTAATGCTGAGATTCATTCTATGGAAAGGTGTAAGACTTGAACGACATCTCATCTCTAAAAAAGTAGTTCGTTCGAAAACTAACCAAATGATTTTGCTAGTGTTGAAAACCGATGTAAAACTTCGATAATATACCAAAGTGCAAAGATAAATTTAGCATTCTGTTTTGTCTTCAATGAAATTATTGTTTATATGACCAACTACCGCTAAAGCTGGTTCTAAAATCATAGACACTATCATTTAATTGATTTAATAACGTCATTTACACTTTGATAACCGGATACTCATGCTTAGAGCCCATATGTATTACTTTGTACTTGTCAGCTTTGAAAGACGCGTTAACGAGTTCAGGTTGCTTCAAAAACTCTAACGGGTGTAAAAAATTATGAAAATCTGTCTAATGATATATTTTGGGTCGGCGAAAGATACAATTTTTTGTGTATCTTTCATTGTTGTGGGCGTTTAGGTTTGCATACATTTTGAGACAATGCTTTTCTCCATTAATGTTTTTGCAAATGTGAATTCATGTGATTGTAATATAGCCTTTACCCTGTAAATCTACTTACAGTCGCAAAAGAAGGAAAGTCAGTGCGAGAAACTATATCAGATCTGAAGTCCTCTCTAATACAGCTTCCCACATCTCATTATCAAACACTGAAGTATCTCATATGCCATTTGAACAGGTAACTCGAGTGTTCGCATCTTGATTTGCTTGTCTGTATCTTGATAATTGCTACATCTCATGAGTGGCATGTAATGATTTCAAATGTACGCAGCCAGATTAAACACTTTTATATTAAGCATTGTTGTTTGTTATTAACAGGGTCTCACTTGCTAAGGACAGAAATATGATGTCTGCAGAAAATCTATCCATAGTCTTTGCCCCAACGATGCTACAATCACCGCTTAGCGACCCGATAGCTGCTATGACAATTGGTAGAACAGAGGCTAGAGCTATCGAAGCTCTCATTATTCATTACGCCTCAGTATTTTAAGCCGTGGAAGTAGGTAGAACTTTGTATGGCTGCCTGCAGCAATTCCTGACCAGTTGCTACTGCTTGGGAGTTGTCTCGACGCTGTCTGTAGCTTTGTTCTCAGTATTGAACTAGTCAAAGATAAATATTTAGTGCAGCATAATTTCAAAATATTTATTATCTAGAGCGAGGCTAGTTGTGCAATGCATTTCGGAATGTCTCCCTCGCCAGTCCGATAGCAGTGTTTCCTTATTTGAAGCCAGAGTATTTCCATATGAATACGGGGCGGTAAATTTTCCTCTACACTGGTGAGACCATGATATAATCAACCAGATATTGTTTGCTTCACTTTTTATGTATTATTTGATATTCTAATAGTATTTCTTACAGATATGTTGGCTAGACACTGTGTTCTTTATAATATATCAGTGCCCAACCGTATCACAATACTGCGACTCTTGTTATTTTTTAACGAATACATTGCGTTTTCATACCCTTCTTTTGTCATGAAATACACGTTTGCGTATTTATTGCAGAATTCATTAAATGCTTTGTTCTAACAACAGTTGCTTCTGGATTTACTTTATTAATTCTGTAAAGAGTGTACCTCCACAGTATGTTGCTTCACAGGTATGTTGCACGGTATGCTAACCCTGTGAGCATAAGTTCAACCTACATTTCCATGAAATAGCAGCGGGACAAATGATCAATCAGTGTCTGTGATTAGTACAAAACATCAAGCAAACTATCACCTAGACATGCATGTATATGCAGGTAAAAACAGCCGTTGCAATACAAGGTCGTACGATTTGTAGTAAATACATATTACTAAATCTTGCAAAATGGCGCAAAGTTGACATGATCTTTAAATAAATGTCTACATGACAGCTCTGAGTTTATATGGCTAAATGAATCACATACAGTAGAGATGGTTAACCCATAGATATAGTAAACCCTAGATTGGCGAATAGCTATCAATACAATGGAGCAAAAGTGAGGCCTATAATTGGCTGTTGTTTTCACGACGTTACGTCGTAGTGATGTGCATCACAGCATCAAAGCCTTCAATTGAGCAATAAGTTTAGTAGTGGAATCACGCTTGGCATGCTAGTTTTTAAGTCATAAACATAACAATAAGACCAAATTCTTAGTGAAATGTCATCAGAAGAGACTACAACACCCCAGGTATCCGTATATCCTGAATTGCCCATAACAAAACAGAACTTCAACTCAAAACAAGAAGTTCTCAACAATATCATAAGCTATCTATGCCGATTAAAGACACCAAGCTGAAAGCTGCTAGTGGAAAATAATAGGAAAATCATCATCATTTCGTCATTGGTTTTGAGTCAGCAGCCAAATCTGTACATGACATTGCTCAATATCTTTTCAGCAACTACCCTTACATCAACTACTTCCTAACCTTTAAGATCAACCAGGATCACATTGAGATTCTGTTTTCCACAATACGATCTAAGGGTGGCTATAACAATAATCCGGATCTGCAGTGCTTTAGATCTGCACTTGGAGCACTGTTCATAAAAGCAGATTTCACACCATGTCCCAATGTTAACTGTATTGATCTGGATGTGAGCAGGGCTGAAAAAAACTGGCCAACTCCTGCTACATTCTCTGGCTAGAAAGAAAAAGAAAGAAGAGACAAAAGCTGAGGAAGGTGAAGATGAGGAGTTCGGTGATGAGGATTTTTTTCTAACTCAAATGTGATGAGCGTATCAAGTTTTTGACCGATGTCGAAGTAGTGGGAAGTAGAAATAGTGATGACATAACCCTAATCTCAGTTAAAAACAGAGGAGGATTGGTGACCAGATTGATAGGCCGAATATGAATTGCTGCAGAAAAGTGCCTACGTTCACACATGGAGAGCTGTGGTATCACACAGAGAGCTTTTAAACAAGTAACATCACAGACAGTAACATATATGTCTTATTACATAACCTCCATCAAGGTTTTACATGTACAGTGCATGCCAACAGTCTACTCAAAACTATATTAAATCGCTATACTAAAATCAGAAAACACTATGCCGCTTCAAAGCAGGAATCTAGTTCAACCAACCTTAGACAAAAACTATCTCGTCTAGTTATTTTCAGTTATGTCTAATGGGTGTTTAATACAGTGGTCCAGCGTAACTGCTTCTAAACCTCATTTGATTCATTAGTTTGTTATTAGTTTAATTTCTATTTGGTCACTCTTTGTATTATCAATAATATAGAAGCTTCTAAATCATTGGTATTATTCATTACCATGTGTGTAAGGTTCTTGCCTTTCTCATCCAAAGTCATTACAGTCATACTTCGACTTACGAGCTTAATGCGTTCAGAGACTGAGCTCGTATGTCAATTTACTCGCATGTTGGTGCAATTTATTTATATATAGAACAATTAAATACATATTGATAGGTTTTCATACTCTGAAAATGCATATAAAACACTCAAAACAATATATTGTAACAGAACGAACATGTTGGTTATTGTCCTAACTTACCACATGCTTTCAAAAAACAACAAATAAAAATAATGCAAGGAAATGTGATTAATTAAAATGTAAAATCAAATACATAAAATAGCGGCTAACGCTAGCATTTGCCAGAGAGGGAGAGATAAGTTATCCTTCATTACAACAGTTGACTTTGATAAATTTAGATTTTATCCAAGTCGTAAAAGACAAACTTAGAAGCAATCTTTAACTTAACGTAATTAAAGTTTCTTCGGCGTTCATAGTTTTAAGTTTCTCGCTGGTTTGCTAATTTTTCTTTTGTTTCGCTCTCACGACCAGCCGGCCGTTTTAAGAGAAACCTATCTAAGGACGTTTGCCTTTGTCGCCCTTCCAACGTGTTGCGATCAGGACGAACACAGGTGTTGTCACCAAGGGTTAATGCATGACCGCTAGGCAACTTGTCCGAATGTCTATTTTTTACATGGTAAACATGGTACAAAAGTATAATCTGAGCAGTTGAAAATACAGAGTGATGCTGTTCTCATAAAACACCTCCGACATACTTGGCAACTGTCTCATGTGCTCGTATCTCAAACATGGCTCGTATTTTAGTGCTAAAACTTGCTTAAAAGCTGGCTCGTACCTCAAGTTTCTCGTACGTTAGGGCACTTGTAAGTTGAAGTATTACTGCATATAAGTTTTACATATTTTCAATAAAGTATGCAGTCTCAGATGCACAAACTATGGAAAAATTGAGCAGTTTTTAGTGCTACGTCAATAGGAGTTAATAGATCAGCTGATTCGCTTTGCACATCACCATGACGTTGAGTCATGCTAATTATAGGCCTCACTTGTTTTGATTATTCGCATATCTAGGGTTTACTATATCTATGGGTTAACCTAAACAAACATGATTTGGTCATTCGCTAACCATTCATTTTGGCTATAATTGATCAATGCTGGATGGTGTTTCCCATGATCTGGGAGTCCAGGGTTAATAAAGATATTAATCTTGTGACAATATTTAAAGCAGTTCTAAAGCTAGTCGCTTTCTATTTGAGCTCTACCAAAGTATCTTTTTTTAAATTCTTTTCTTTTTTCTATTTTTGCAGGCCGTCATGGCCTGCAAAATGGCTAAGAACAAAAGTCAAAAGTCTGAGGGCAGTTAATGATTGAGAATGAGACCGCATGATTTGGCCTTACCAACAGAAGTGATGCCAGAATTTTACTGAAAAAATATTTCATCGTTTACCTTTACTGTTTACAGCCAAGAACCAGCCTCATCTTGAAAAAGGCATTTTTCATCATCCTAAATGTAGATCACAAAATTCATAAAAATATCGATGCCATCGATCCATGCCTGTTTTGTGTTACCAGTGGCAACACAAAACCGTTCATTTCACCACATTCACAGCTGAGTGAAAAACAACTCTAAAACCTCTCAGAGCAAATGTGCTTAAAACAGTGTTGTTTATCAATGTAAAGTGTTTAAAGAATTGTAATGGATTACAAAAGACCACCTCGTTTTTAAAAACTTCTACAACTCCAGTATCTTTATGTAAACATTTAATTATTAGTCTATGAATAAACAATTGAGACATGAAAGAAATCAATAGCCTTATTGTGTTTGGCATTCATGTAACCCCATGAAGCTAAGCTATTGTCAATGCATACATTGACAATAGCTTTAGTTCTGCATCTACTCTAATTGCGTAGCTACTAAGCAAGCGAGTCCCCTAAGCTCACCCTCGCATTCACTTTATCATAAAATAAAGAACTTGAATTACAAGCATATGCTCCGCTTACAAGGCAGCTGTACAACGACTTCAACTTAAGGCAGCGCTTAGAGCAGTAAGAATATAAAAAAATCAAGCTTTGAGACCAGGAAGATAGACCATAAGAGCAGCCATCTTTTTATCTTTACTGTGAGAGCCTCACAGTTATCCATTCTGCTGAGAAGGATTGTGGCTAAGGAAGTAGACATATAGGCCATTCTCTATTGTAAAGCCAGTCAGAAGTTTTAGTTTGTCTGGTTTTCAGGTAAGTGCTGTAATGTATTTTTTGAGTTTTCCTCAACATCTCTCAACAAACTGTTTTAAAAACTAGTTTGTATTTGATAATCTACACCTATTCTGCTCTCCCCTGCTAAAAAATACTTATCTCACTCAAAATGAGATTTTGCTATGCAAATTTTTGTCAATTACCTTAGTTTCAGCTAAATTATGTTACATATTCCTTCAACTATTATGTCATTTAATTTCATTGATAAGGGATTATGAATCAATATGATAATCTATTATGAGTAGTTCTATTAGCAGCTCGCATAAACAAAGAGCAAGAATTCTGTAGATTCTGTACTTATCAGCTAATAAGTAGTTTTATGGCAGTTGAGGTTGTCTGATTCGTACAAGGTCTGCTGTTTAAACTATTTATGAATAATGCAAAGGGATCTATCGCTTTGATTAAATTAAATTTTGTAATACCCACTATTAAGAACCAATAATTTTACGACAAAAGTGTACAAAACTATACAAGAGTTGCTGAAACCACTATCTTTTGATAAATATATATTTTGTATTTCCACACAAAACTAAGCAAACAAATTAATAATTATGACAAACACAAAAATAGCCAAAAAAATTAAAATTGTATATGCTGTTATATTTAGCTGTGTGTGTCCCAATTAGATTTTAGTCAAAGTTATCTATAAGATCATTAACAGATTCAACAGATAATTCCTGCCAGAATGCTCGTCACGATTCAGGCATAAATTTGATCAAATTTTCGACAATATCGGTTTTCTTTGCTTAAGAAATGCCACATGGTGCTATCAGAGTGCCGGCTTTGATAGGTCAGGTTTTGATTTTAGGTAACCAAATGTAGAAAAACCTTTGTCTGTATGTTGCAGCTTATAAAATACTACTTTATGGTTACGTTGAAGCGAAGCAACTATGAAGTCCGATAGCATTGGTCTATCAGCTCATTTTCGCTTGAACTGGCTTTGCTTTCCCTCGTTCTGATAAAAATCAGTACACATGATAGAGATCACTTGCTCCAGCCCCGCTGACACAACTTTCAAAATCTTGGAAGTAAAACACATTTTCTCTCTTTTTCATGCCTTTCAACGGCGGCATGGCAGCTGTCAGCGCTCATAAAGGTGTTGCCGACTTCCAGATATTTTAAAGTAATTGTCCTAGCTTCAATTTCTCTTCTATTTACTACTCTTATAAGAGATGTATATAAAGTGAAATTTTTGTTCTGACCAGCACAATCTATATATATATATATATATATATATATATATATATATATTTCTCAAAGTATGTCTGTCATCTATCTGTCGTCTGTCTGTCATTCCGGCTATAACTGTTATTAGAATAGCTGTAGCTGGACAACAATGCTGACACAACGTCATGGATTACCACCATTATAAGCCTATTAACTAGCTTACTGGAATTACTAGCTTATTAGCTTAGCATTAGTAAGCTTACTAGTTTACAGCTAGTTATTCATAAAATAGACAATGTGTTGGACGTAACGGTCTTCTTCGAGTGCCAGTGCTGCGTGAAATGCTGATGTATTATCTTCAAATCTTCTTCCTGATATAGCTACATTCCATACTGTAGACATTGTGATGGTACTTTTTATATATTCTCCAACTAATGCAAAGGTTGAATGAAAGGCAACCAGACGTCTCGTGAAACAAGCTGCCTTGTATAATCAGGAAGTCTCGGGAGCATAATAACCTTTTGCAAGTCAACACAACGATACAGTGGTATTCGGAGCTATGATCTCACCTTCTTTTTTATATACATTCCTCGCTTCATTTACAAGTTCCATGCAGAGCTTTCTTCCTATACAGACTTCACAGGTTGGCATACACTCCGCTCCTGACCTCTCATGAACTTTCAGATTAATTATAGCGCACAACTCACACTCTTCTTGACCAAGAACTGCAGAACTAATGTTCATGTTGCTGACTCGTCACATATACGTTGTATAGTCAATTTTTCGATTACTATTCACTTCATTAAAGTTAGCATGCATATCTTTAACGCATAATTCATGCGACAGGTATAATCTGTTTGGAGCATGCTCACGACGATAATGTGATATGCAAGGATTGTATAACTTGATGTGAGAATCGATGGGTTGTTTCAGCAGTTCTTACCGCAGTCGAGGTTTCGCTGTAGTCAAGGGTTCCTAAGAAAAACCTTTTGCAAACTGTTTGCTGGAGACCTTTACTATCTCTCATTCTGTAGATGTAATAAACCTAAAAAATAATGCAGGAATAATGACTTTAAAGTAAGCAACCATTGCATGTACTTGAAAAGAAATATTCAGCAAAATGTAGAGTATTATATAAAGCAGCATATAAAAAATTATGTAAATTGGTATATGAAGAATAAATGATATATGAAGAGTGTTTCATGCAAAGCTATATTAAAATATTGTATGAATAATGCCATGTTAAGATTATTTTGAACACTATGTAAAGAAGAATATAAGTAAACTATATAAATTAATATGCAAACTTACTTCTCTATTTCTTGTAGCAAAAGTAGTTTTATTGGCCGTTTGCGGGTCAACACTCTGATGAATACATTTTCTTTCTATCATGGTAACTGATGTTCCAAAACTCAATACATATTAGAACTTTTCTGAGCTAGTTTACTTTTTGAATGTATAACTTTGAAGAATCACAGAGTGGTCTCAACACGGGTGGTCTCAACAATGTTTAGTTCTTTCATGCTGTAACTTGTCTTCTAGAACGAGTCGTTGATTTTTAGCGGGTTGTCGGATTTTTAGCGGGTTGTCGGATAGGTTCTTGAGATGCTGAGACCATGACTAAATGTAACTAAATGCTTCTTTTGATGGGCTGCCCAAATTAATACATATATAGGTGAGAAGAGATAACATCTGTCTAAAAAGTTTTGAAATTTTGTCTGTTGTCTTTGTTAAAATTCATAAATAAGACATGACGTCAGACATTGCATAAATCAGATACCCTCGACTACTCATCAAATTATTTACCAGCTGATAAGTAGTTTTATCTGCAGAATTCTCACACTTTGTTTAAAGGTGGACTTGCAACAAAATTCACATTACAGTTATTTGGTATCAAAAGATTCACCATGTCTTACTCTGTTGTGTTGAAGGTGCCAAATGTGTGGAAAAGTGATTACAAGCTCTTAAAAGCTCAAAAACGACAAGCCGCCACAGATTGGAATCTCTTTATTTCGATGACGTAGTCATGAAATTTATTTATTGTCTTGTCACATGATGTTCTCACGTGAATTGAAAGGCCAATAAAAAGCTCAATATAAACTTATCGTAGCACTAGTTTATGACAAACACTTCGTGTTTCATCGAAGACCCTGTATCAAATATACATGCTCGCTACTTAACAGTTTTGTTTCGGCCTGGTCTAATCTGATCATGTGACCCAATACTTCGCAAATAATTTTGCAGCACTTTTCGATTATCACAGGTGACCAACAGGCTCGTCATGATTATCAAACAATGATATGCACTCCTTCGAGGTAAAGCTAAAAAATTAAATGAATTTTTACGGCAAGTTATAAGATATCACTGCTAAAAGTGAGTAGTGACAGCATTACAATGACGATAAAACAGATGCGTAAGAACAATAGACATGGTTTCATAGAATGCGTGAAGTATATTTGTGAAAATATTTCGACGAATAAGGTTGCATGAAAGTGTAAACAGAAACCATCTAACACAACTATGTCACATTTGAGTCGTTTTGGAAAAAGAATCCAAACTACGGCGGTCTCGTGTGGCTGCGATTAACTGTTCGTTTTTGAGCTTTTAAGAGCTTGTAATCACATTTACACATATTTTGCACCTACAACACAACAGAGTAAGATATGGTGAATCTTTTCATATCAAATAACTGTAATGTGAACTTTGTTGCAAGTCAACCTTTAGAAGAACTGCTGATAGAACTACTCATAATACAGAGAGTCTATAATAGGTCTTTGTTAACTGTAAATTCTACAAGCTTGCATTATTCTCTCTGTTGCAGATAATGGGGATATTGAGAAGAAAACATGTCCAGCGGTTGATATTCGTTAGCCTGCTATTTGTTGCTGGTCTTCACATGATGACATCATCATTACGTACTTCAGTAAGTTTACTTAGAATCAAGACTAGTTCCAGTCACTTCCTCAACCTTTGCTGCAACTTAGAGAATTCTGGAAACTCCTCATCAAGCCTTTACATATATGGTTGAGGTTATGTCTCAGAAAATATAGCCCAAAAACACAACTTAAATTTCTTTTTTATGAGTTAAGAAACATAAAAGTAAGAATTGTCTTTTCTTTCATTATGGTTAGTACTAGGCGAATTCCTGGCATTGAACAGGTAATAAAAATGTTTTCGCATAAAAAATTTATTATTAATCAACATATACAGCATTTACTATTCTAACTTTTAAATGAAGGTATTTGTTTATTTCTGTGTGTCTGGACAATAAATAATTAAAATATTCAAAATCTTGAGGCATAGCTAGAGCATATTATTGAAAATTATTTCTTACTTCTTATGCTACACATTTGTTCAAGCTTTAAACAGCTTATAAACAGTGGCAGGTGGTGTAGTTGCTATCGGCTAAGTTTCTTTACCCAATGAATCTGAGTAACTTAAGCTAGTAACATAAGCCAATATTTTAATCTTTCCTATAATAAAGACCGTGTTTGTCAGAAGCCAGCTAAGAGCACTTGAAAAAAAGATTACACTTCGCAGGAATCAAACCCATGCTTTCAACACAGATGCGAAGCGACTGCCACTAAACCATGCAGCCGCCTTACCACTTTTGGGAATAACAGTGCATATAATCATAACACATCATGATCTCTCACGCTGCACTGGACTGCAAGCATGCATATTTTAATTAATTGCGACATACGAGCGATGACAACCAGACAAACTGTGGTTATATATCTGTAGATTAAAAAACTAAGCAAAGCTCTGCTTCTATCAGGAACTTATACTTTGCCACTGCTGCCTAACCTTGTGTCAGCGTTTCTTGAACCTTGTCTTATTGCGCCACCCATTTATTTTTACAGCATTGCGTACCAACTGTCTCCAAAATAACTTATTTTGCAAAACTTTACCAGTATTTGCTATGCAGTAACACCAGTAGCTAATACACACACAAACATACAATTGAATGCAACAGATATGCAACTGTTTCTTTTGCGCAAGTTGGTCCAGGCTCTGTTAGACGCTTTTGGCTCTTGTATTTAATAGTTATTAGGGTCAAGGTCAACCCTTGCTCATATTCCTCTGTAGAGGGAAGAATCAGTAGCTGACAAATAGCATTACAGGTTAACACTTGGTAAGTTGAACCATTGATCAGCCATAAATCTATGGAAGAGCATTCTTTGCACAAATGAAGTTGTTGCCACAGGTTGTAAAATAACGAGGTAAGATGATGGCAGATTGTAATAGAATCAACTCCGTCGACCAATCTTTTCACATACCCCGTTTCTACGATTCGGAGTGGAAGCAACTCTGAATCCGTTTGAAGCACGGTGTTAAAACGCTCTCGGGTATCACTAGTGGTACACGTACTGCAGTTTGAGAACCACTGCCTTATATGAGTATTATATACATGTATATATATGTATTTATATATATAATTATATACATGCATATATTTATATATATATATATATATATACCCATATTTCCGAGTTAGGAGTTGAATAAATATATACCAGTTAGGAGGTTTCGGAATATAAGGGATTAGGAGTTAACGCAAATATATATGGGTAAGCCTCCTATATGGTCTAATTTATCTACATTGTAGATATATATATATATATTTATTCACCTCCTAATTATTATATATTTTTATGGAAATTTTAGGAGAAATTGGTATCTTACAATATATATTCATCGCCTTATCATATTTTGTATATATGCATACTAGAAAAACTGTCAAAATTTGAAGAATGTCTAGATGGTTGTTGTAAATTACATATCAATGTGAAGGTAAAATAATTCATACCTCAATGAGTAAGCAAAAATAATGATTACCAGTTAGCAGATTGCTACAAATTACACATAAATTAGAATGTTACAATTGTAACTTATGTAATAGTTACAATGGAAACATTACATAGCATGGCATAGCTTACATACCCTTTAGTAAGATGCCGTAACTTATATCATTTAGGAGTTTGCTATAACTTGTTTCTTTTAGAGGCTGCTCTGATTTACATATAATAAAGTATGTTGCTATAACTTATAGATCACTTGAGAAATTGCTATAATTTGAATTTCACATAGTTGGTAGCAATTATCTATAATTATATCAGTGAGGAGGCTGCTATAAGTTATATATTATTTAGGAGGCTGCTGCTATTTATAAACTGTTTTGGAGGTTGCTATAACTTACATATCATTGCAGAGGCTGCTATGAGTTACATATAATTTAGGATGTTGCTATCACTTATAGATTACCTAGGACCTTGCTATAATTTGAATTTTCTATAGTTGATAGCTATTATTTATATATCAGTTAGGAGGCTGCTATGGATTATATATTAATTAGGAGGCTGCTATATTTATATATCATTTAGGAGGTTGCTATAACTTACATATCATTGCAGAGGCTGCTATGAGTTACATATAATTTAGGATGTTGCTATCACTTATAGATCACTTAAGACCTTGCTATAATTTGAATTTTCCATAGTTGATAGCTATTATTTATATATCAGTTAGGAGGCTGCTATGGATTATATATTAATTAGGAGGCTGCTGATATTTATATATCATTTAGGAGGTTGCTATAACTTACATATCATTGCAGAGGCTGCTATGAGTTACATATAATTTAGGATGTTGCTATCACTTATAGATCACCTAAGACCTTGCAATAATTTGAATTTTCCATAGTTGATAGCTATTATTTATATATTAGTTAGGAGGCTGCTATGGATTATATATTAATTAGGAGGCTGCTGATATTTATTTATCATTTAGGAGGTTGCTATAACTTACACATCATTGCAGAGGCTGCTATGAGTTACATATAATTTAGGATGATGCTATCACTTATAGATCACCTAAGACCTTGCTATATTTTGAATTTTCCATAGTTGATAGCTATTATTTATATATCAGTTAGAAGGCTGCTATGGATTATATATTAATTAGGAGGCTGCTGATATTTATATATCATTTAGGAGGTTGCTATAACTTACATATCATTGCAGAGGCTGCTATGAGTTTCATATAATTTAGGATGATGCTATCACTTATAGATCACCTAAGACCTTGCTATATTTTGAATTTTCCATCGTTGATAGCTATTATTTATATATCAGTTAGGAGACTGCTATGAATTATATATTAATTAGGAGGCTGCTGATATTTATATATCATTTAGGAGGTTGCTATAACTTACATATCATTGCAGAGGCTGCTATAAGTCACATATAATTTAAGATGATGCTATCACTTATAGATCACCTAAGACCTTGCTATAATTTGAATTTTTATATTTTATAGCTATTATTTATATATCAGTTAGGAGGCTGCTATGAATTATATATTAATTAGGAGGCTGCTGATATTTATATATCGTTTAGGAGGTTATTATAACTTACATATCATTGCAGATGCTGCTATGAGTTACATATTATTTAGGATGTTGCTATCACTTATAGATCACCTAAGACCTTGCTATAATTTGAATTTTCCATAGTTGATAGCAATTATTTATATATCAGTTAGTAGGCTGCTATGAATTATATATTAATTAGGAGGCTGCTGCTATTTATATATCATTTAGGAGGTTGCTATAACTTACATATCATTGCAAAGGTTGCTATGGGTTACATAGAATTTAGGATGTTGCTATGACTTATAGATCACCTAAGACCTTGCTATAATTTGAATTTTCCATAGTTGATAGCAATTATTTATATATCAGTTAGTAGGCTGCTATGAATTATATATTAATTAGGAGGCTGCTGCTATTTATATATCATTTAGGAGGTTGCTATAACTTACATATCATTGCAGAGGTTGCTATGGGTTACATAGAATTTAGGATGTTGCTATGACTTATAGATCACGTAAGAGTTTGCTATAATTTGAATTTCATTTGGTTGGTAGCTACTATTTATATATCAGTTAGGAGGCTGCTATGAGTTGTATATTATTTAAGAGGTTGCTGCTATTTATATATCATTTAGTAGGTTGCTATAACTTATTTATCTGTTATTATTACTTAACAAACATAATTTATGTACTAGTCAGAAGGTTGCATGAAACTATACAACTTGTATCTTATAGCGATACACCTTTCACATTTGTAAAAAGCTATTTAACTTAAATATAGGTTCTAGAGGTACCTATGACGTATACAGTGTACATACTTCAAAAAGGCTATGATCGATTATGTACTATGTTAAGAAGGTAACATAACTTGCACACATTAGCTAAGAGGCCATAAAACCTTGTTCTCTTTTAGCAACTTATACGCATAATGACTTCTATGACTTATGACATATCAGAAAAGTAACAAAATTATCTAAAAACACTCACAACATCTTACTATAGAATCTACTATATCTTTTTGCCTATTGGTGCGATCATGAGTTGTGGGCAAACCGGCCTCTGTTGCACATTTCCAAGTATTTTTTTCTGAAATAATTTAATTGTTGTTAAAACTTACATATTGTATAGTATGTTAAACTTTAAGGTAGGATTCCATAAATGTGTATATAAAACAACAACAGCCACCATGCTTGATACCAAAAAATTCAACTTGTCAAGTACCATAGAATGGTTCTTGCTTAGTCGCCAAACGGAGTAAATTTATTCAGAATTCAAGTTCAATGCGATATTACAAAAGCCTCAACGACAAGAAGACCCTGCTGCCAGTTTAATTTTGCAGCTTCTTGAGTAAGTTGTGGGCTCGGGCATAAGCCATCATTATAATTTTCAAACACCAATTTCTTTTAACAGTATACAGCTCTGACATTGTTGGTAGTTTGCATAAATCATCCGATCATGGCTTTTTGAAAGCTCCATTTTCTTTTAGGCTGCATAACTTTCTACTCACTAAAATAAACAAATAATGTAACTCAATATTTATAAATATGATCTATGTTATAGTTTCTTATTCAGTCACATATCGCTGCTGCACTGCATACAAAAACTTCAAAAA
This sequence comes from Watersipora subatra, assembly GCF_963576615.1. Taxonomy (NCBI): domain Eukaryota; kingdom Metazoa; phylum Bryozoa; class Gymnolaemata; order Cheilostomatida; family Watersiporidae; genus Watersipora; species Watersipora subatra. Next base: position 40,999,278 of record NC_088711.1, on the reverse strand, counting down.
ATTAGTTTGAAACAATGCATGGACACAACTCAGTTACTGTGATTGCTAAAATGAAACTCACACATTTTTCCTTGCTGTGCATATTATCTACAGTAATAATATGATTTACTTGCACAACATACTTAGTTACTCAATCTAACATACAAGGACAGCAATTTCTTTCTATTCATCTTAAGCCACTCTTACAACGTTAAGTAAAAACATTTTCCCACTCGGGGATGGAACCTGGAGAGTCAGGTTGCAAAACCGGCACAATACCACAACACCATAAATTGGGTAGATTCCAAACAAGCCCATTGTGTCTATGTAGAACCCAGGGAAAAAATTAATGTCACATAGAGAGCCAATAAAAATACAATAACATTCTATCTTGAGGGCATTTTCACTGTTCAAAACTTCTTTTTGACTGCAATTTATTGTTAGCGATGATCAGTCGGGCTGAACCTAGCACGGCACCAAATTTTTTCTAACTTTAGATCTCTCGACTTTGGGTGGTTTTATTGATCAATAGTAATACTGAGTCCTATTATTCACATTTTACCAGTAATAATAATGCCCTGAACTGTCAAGAAATTGATAAAACATTCTACTCAGACACATTCACTGAAATTTGGAAAATGACCCAAAAAAAGTTATTTCTTATTGTGTAGTGAATTTCTGATTTTTTTAGTTAATCCAGCAGAATACCTGGCATAATTACTCAACATTTTGTTTGCATAACTAGTTCAATGGGATTATTGAGGATTAGGTTTTACTTTGATCATTCAAAATAAATATGAACATTCTTTGTCTTGTAATACAGGTCTGTTGTAAAAACTAGCTCAGTTGATTAAATACTCTGGAGCGGTGAGCGGAAAAACTAAAATTTGGTTTGGTAACTAGTTTTACCAACATAGGCCAGAGTACTGACAGCAAAAACTGAATAGAACATGGTGTTTAATTAAAATGTAACATAAAAAATGTTTTATTTTGTTTTGGTAAGCTTGCAGCAAAAACGTTTGTTTTGCACCTAAAATATTATTTTGCTCCAAATACTTTACGAAACAAGTGGTAATAACTTTATTGATGCAAATTGTACTGAAATTATATTTGCTACGAGCACCAATGGAAATCAAAATAAGTAATAAAATTCTTACAGACCTTTTAAAAAACAATTGCCTTTTCTGCTACAAAACAGTGAGTAGACCTATAGGAAAAGAAGTACATGTTCTTATACTGCTAAAACTACCTTTGGCTCAGAAATCAGTTTTGAACAGAGCAATGAATTATAATATGCATTGGCATAATGTTTTGATGGCTAGGAAACAAAGCTGGGTCTTGCACATGAGGGTAATTTAGCTAATGTAAATAGATTTCCTACACTATCTAATTGAAAGCATCGTTGCAAAATCTAAATACATGTAACTACTTACTAGCCATAGTACAGAGTGACCTTTTATTGTTGGTCCACATAGCATCCGTCCGCTTTGAGCATCTTTAAGTTCTATTAAAGTGGATTTCATTATGAGTTCCTTTCCATTTCAAAGTACTAAAATGGGCAAATACAAATTGCAATTTTAGGGAACTATTCAATTGAAGTCATATGCCACAAAAATTTATCTACGTTGTTTGTAGAATATTCTATAAGTGCTAACATTACATTTGTTTTAATTTTTAAAGTTGACACCAGTAATTTAGCAAATTATGTAGCTTATTAGTAAAACTTTTGTTAACATCGGCAAACAAACCGCATAAATGCTGCCCAATACCGAAGGCCAAAAATAATAATATATATTGCTATTTATGTTTTTACCAATAGTTTTGCAGTTTTGTCTTTGTATTGCAATTTATATGCAACCTATTGTATTTCAGGTTTGAACAAATATGAGTTTTAGTAGTGTTCTGACCCTTCCTATCAGGTGGTTTCAACATTTTGAGGTAACAATGAAAAGCCATGAGTGGAATTTCTAACAAACTATTGAAAGCAAGTCATTGCGCAACTTCAGCAGCATCTTATATATATCATTCGCCAAACTCATTGTCTTGAATCATCAAAGTTCACCAAATCATTCAAAAAGAAATACAAATATTTGTACCGCTAATTATTCTATAGCTTAAAGAATAGAGAAAACATAATATTATTATGTTTTATTAGTTTTCTTGAGGCGTTGACTAATGTTCTAAAAAAAGAATCAAGGAGACTGACCCACTAGGAGCTGAGATATAGCCAGCCAAACACAGGTCTACCTAATAACGAATCAGAGGAAAACCCTTCGAAAATCCGGAGATATATGACATATGAAATCGACTTATTGGTTATGTGCCGGTGTTGCGCACCCTTACCACTGTTACATATAATGATTGTTATACGAGATGTGAAACGCTTCTCGCGATAGTAAAGAATTTACAGTCTAGCTTTGGTTTCTCAGAAAAATCAAGCAACCATTGTGTGGTAAAGGCATTTGCCCACAACCCCTCGCCATGATTTTTTCAAAACAGAAGAGCAGATTTTGACTATTCTGCTTCAAATTTTAACTCGATCTCTTTGGATCTGCTCCGAAGATCCTCTGTTCAACGAACAGCCTGCGTATAGTCTACATGCGACATCCGCGATTTGCAGTTTGTTTAGAATAAGAAATAGGATTGTGGATTTTTGTTCATTCATCATTTTTCTACTGTGTACCTACTGCAGCATTCAGTAGATTATCATGACTATCGTCACTATTAACAGACGGTAAGTTCACTACAGCTATAATTTAAAAAAAGAATATCTTGACCGTGCTGCTCTTGCTGTATGAAAAGAAAACGATAGTTTTTAACTTGATTTTTCTATTTATCTATTATCTTATCTGTAATTATTTTTATGATTAATATAATAATCATAATGTATATTATACAAAATAATAATATAACTGTGTATGGAATAAATGATGTAACTAATATAATTTGTACAAAAGTCCAATTGATAACCGAGATTAATGATTGATTTAATTGATTCCATTTATTAGCTATAGTTAAAAAAATCTGAACAGTGCTAAATATGAGTCTGAATAAGGAAGCTAAGTGGGAGAACAACAAAACTGAGCTGAACTAGCAAGATAGCGAAATGTTGCAAAATGATAGATGCGTGTAATAATTTTATGCTAAAACTAATCTACACGTCAGAGGGACTGGTTCGGAATTCTCAGAGCAGTGATTGTGAGGCCCAATTTGATTGTTCTATACTTCCAGGGATTAAACCAATTAAAAGGTCGTGATTGTTATAGGAGAGCACATTAGTTGGTTTAATTGACCAATGGCACACAAGTCGATTTCATACGTCATATAATGATGATTACCAAAACGCTTGTTTTTAGGTAGACTTGGGTTTGGCAGGCTATATCTCAGCTTCTGGTTGGTCAATCTCCTTGATTTTTTTTAGAACATCAGTCAACACCTTAAGATAAATAGTAAAGCATAATAATATTATGTTGTGGTACAAGACTTTTTATGGTATTGACAGTGTTGTCCGAAGATTTCCCTATAAAATTACTCTAAACTCACAAAGCAATTTGAAATTTTTGTTTAGGACTTTTCAACCTGAAAAGAAACATTTAGGTTTCTTGATTTACTAATTTGAGATTCTTTCTGATTCTCAAATTAGTTAGTGCTATTATAGCTTTCGCAAGTACATCCAGAATTGAAAAACAGAGAATTACTTATTTTGATGACAGTATTGATGATTGTTGATGACCGATTCAGATTTTAGTGATTACACATATAATAAAAGTAGCAGCTCCAATAGTGACTCCAATGGTGGTCAAAGTAATAGTTTCGTATTGTAAGGAACATGGCAAAGCATCGTTTTTCGAGCTTCGAAGTGATCGTAGCTTCACATAGCTTTAGCAATGCACGAAGTAGGAATGCATTAAGTTTTTTGAATAGTACTATTCTTAAACGTGTTGGAAAAATAAAATCTATAACAAAAGTGTTTTAGATAGAATTTGAAGCTAATAAAAGTTGAACATATACTATGAAGCGCAATCGACAATTTTTGCCACTATAATTAGAAGGGTTAAAAAATGCAGTGCCATGGCATTCAAACAAAGGTTTTACAGTAATCTTATTTCTTATAAACATTGTGAAATAAAACTTTTATTAATGTGGCGCGCTCTTGTGTAAATTAACCGTTAATCAGCAACATACCCCCTTCAAGAAAGCGTCCAGCTGTGTTTCGTACCATTTTCCATCTGGTGGATATAGTGCTTGGATGCGGTGACCAGGTTTCTACCAAAATAAGCAAAACAATTTGAATAGCCCAAACAGATGTTATGCAGATTAAAATTGATGGAAAAGATGCCTGATGTTTTTAGATTTTTCAGCAAATCCGTGTCCATACCTCCCATTACTAAAATTCCATGAAGCAGTAATAATTTATCTCATGCGATATTCTTCTACAAAATTGAAACATAGATTTTAAAGCTTCAACAATTTAAAGGGTTTCATTTACTCCAGTCACTTACTTATGACTCAGCCTCTAGTTTAAATCCAGATCAAATTACAACTAAAATGCATCAACTTGTTAATTACAATGAAAATAATACATTATCATAACTTTATACTGCCCTAAGCAAGCAAAACGCCCTATCTGACAAGTTTTTCAAAATTCAATTTTTTGTGCTTTAATGTAATTTAGGTTGAGATCTAACATGTTTCAAAATTTCATATATCTGAGACCACCAGAAATAGCACTTTTCACAATGTGCAAAACGCCCTATCCACATTTACCACACATAAAGTGGCAATCAAAGCGCTCTATCTGCAGATACAGGGTTTTGATTGGCCTGAACATACACAAAGTTGGACATTATGAACAGCATTATGTAACCAAAGAGTATATAAACAAAGGGAAGCGAAGCTGAAGCATATATTATTGGTTGTTTTAAGGCAGCTCATACAAGCTAGTGCACTTCTAAGTGCTCAATCTTATTGCTATATTTTTTATCATAATATATTTATTATGACAGGACGATATCTAAGTGACAAAAGTCTCGATTTAAAAATCCGACTCAGAGAGTTGATGAATAATTTGTTTTAATTACATGTCCATTGGAAGGTTTTGCTTTTTTAAAATACTGACATTATTGCACTCAGTTGTTTGTTTTAAATTATTTTCAATGAAAGCGTTTGATCTCTTTTAAACTACTATTTTACTTATTCCTTTCATTTCATAACATCAGGTTTGAAGGATACCTAGATCTTTGATCATCTCTTAACTTTTGAGCTGAATATGGCTATTACAGGGCTTTAATCCATGTGTTGACTGGATGAGTAATAGGAATTGCAACATATATAATTTTGTTGACTGCGGATTAATATCAGAATTTAAACTTGTAATCCTTTGATAATCCAGTCATGGCAAATGGTCTTGTGGCAAACTAAAAATGAGAAACCAGTCCAATTAAGCAATCAAAAGGCCCTATCTGCTGTGATAGGGCGTTTGATTGCCTAGTGCCAGCTTAGTAAATTGTCAATTTAAGCAAACAAAATGCCCTAAGTGAAATAACTCCTTTGATTTTAAAGTTTCACGAAAAAAGTTTTTCGCTAAAGATTGTTGGATATCTCACCATAATAAATAAAAAAACAACTAAAATACTGCTAATACTGATGCCAGGCTTGACCAAAACGCGTTTGTGCTTGTGCTGAACAATTTACAAATATCAAGATACGGCGTTTTGCTTGCTCAGGGCAGTATAGTATACTAATAATTCTGCCTGTTTGGTGCTATCAATCAGCTAACACTACTAATCAGAATAAAAAGCATCCATAATTATTTTAATGCTTTTTAAAAAGTTACAAAAGTTAGAAGCATCGATAGAGTCACAGATATTCATCAATTGCTGGCTACCATGCTATATGTTACCATAATTATTTTAATGTGTGTCAGTTAATCTCACAAAGCTACCCTCGTGTATAATTACAATGTTATCATTTTATGAAAATTAGTAATAATTTCATTCTTTTAGCATTATAAAGTTGGGGTTTCTTGACCTTTTTAACTTGACAATATTACAATCCTGCAATTAAGGCAGTAAAATCCAAATCGAAAATAGCTGCGAAAACCTATGCATTGTTGTTTGCCGTCGCAATTTGATGACATGAGTAAGTTGCTTAGAAATAGTATTTAAAGTGGCTCGCCCTAAATATCAAAATAGGCCACTACCGGTCTAACCTTTTGCATTGGTATTGAGGCGAAGTAAAATACTTTTCATGAGGACTTTTCACCATAATATGGTACAATTAATTCAGTGACAAAATTGGCAAAAGTAATATAAAACAATTGTGACAAACAAATATACCAATTGTGACATGCTTAGTCTGTTCTTCTGCTGCTGCAAAACCCTAAATGGCTAGACACGTGAGAAAAGCAAAAATTTTAGCAGCTACAATCTCGTTAGAAGGTTGAACTTATTTGATGAGTCTTTAGGTTGTGTAGGAATGAGAGGTTGACTGGTTTCTTACAAACTATTTAATCAATTGACTAGCATGCAAGAAGGTAGCAAGCCATGCCACATTAGGATAATGAGTCACTTTAAGCACAAACCACAATTGCATAAGTACATAGGTGATTCTGCCAGTGAGAAGACCTTGGAGAATAAGACCACATTATGCAATTCTGTGCAGATTTTATTACTGCAGTTATAATTGTGCTGCAATACTTCTAATAGAGTGAAAAGCAAATGAGCTGCCCAACCACAACCTCCTTCATTATAAAGTTACAAAGAATAGGAATAACAACAATAGCTTTCATTCGGAGGCTGAGGCTATTGAGAAGTAGAAAGTGAATTAGCTAAGCAGGCAATAGTAGAACACACATAATAAGAGCATAGGCATCAAGATTGACGTGTATGCAGGCAATGAATTTATGTACAATTTTACTACCAAACTTTTTAGTAAAGCTAGACACCTTTGGCTAAAAAGTGCTAGATATAGGTCAAAACAAGCCAGTGACAAATTTCATGTTATGCATCCTTGTTTGGACACTTTATTTCTAAAGTGTTTAATGCATTGGCAGTTTAACATAAAAGTGTGCCAAGAATGCACAAAGAACATTGACAGCAATAACTACATAGTACTGACAGCAATAACTGAATAGAACATGCTCTTTAATTAAAATGTAACATAAAAATAAACGTTTTAGTTTGTTTTGGTAAGCTTGCAGCAAAAATGTTTGTTGTGCACATAAAATATTGTTTTGCTCTAAATATTTTACGAAACAAGTAATAATAACTTTATTGATGCAAGTGGTACTGAAATTATATTTGCTACGAGCACCGATGGAAATCAAAATAAGTAATACAATTCTTACAGACCTTTTAAAAACAATGGCATTTGCTGCTACAAAACAGTGAGTAGAGCCATAGGAAGAGAAGTATATGTTCTTATACCGCTGAAACTATCTCTGGTTCAGAAATCAGATTTAAAAAGAGCAATGAATTATTATAAGCGTTGGCAAAATGTTTGTGATGGATAGGAAACAAAGCTGGGTATTGCACATGCTGGTAGTTTAGCTAATGTAAATAGATTTCCTACACTACCTAATTGAAAGCATCAATGCAAAATCTAAATACATGTAAATACTTACTAGCCATAGTACAGAGTGACCTTTTAATGTTTGTCAACATGACATCCATACCGCTTTGAGCATCTTGAAATTATATTAAAGTTGCTTTCATTATGAGCTCCCTTTGACATTTTAAAGTATTAAAATGGGCAAATACAAGTTGCATTTTCAGAGAACTCTTCAATTCGAGTCATATGCCACAAAAAATTCCTCTGCGTTGTTTGTAGTATATTCTAAAAGTGCTAACACTACATTTGTTTTAAATTTTAAAGTTGACACCAATAATTGAGCAAATTATGTAGCTTATTAGTAAAACTTTTGTTAACATCAGCAAACAAACTGCATACATGCTGCCCGATACCGAAGGCCAAAAATAATAATATATATTGCTATTTATATTTTTACCAATAGTTTTGCAGTTTTGTTATTGTATAGCAAATTGTATAAAACCTGCTGTATTTCAGGTTTGAGCAACTATGACTTTTAGTAGTGTTCTGACCCTTTCTATCACGTGTTTTCAACATTTTGAGGTAATAATTAAAAGCCATGAGTTGAATTTCTAACAAACTATTAAATGCAAGTCATTGCGCAACTTCAGCAGCATCTTATATATATATATATATATCATTCGCCAAACTCATTGTCTTGAATCATCAAAGTTCACTAAATCATTCAAAAGGAAATACATACATTTGTATCTCTAATTCTTCTATAGCTTTACACTTTTACTGCCACCCATGTACAAATTAAGCTACCGGCCTACCGCCAGCCATTTCACCGAAAATTGCCAATTTAGCTTCACGATATGTATACAATTTTGTTTCAACTTCAAAGTTTATCTAGAAACTTTTTGTAATATATTTTATTTTGCTAAAATGTTAACATATTTCAATGCTAGAAGCTATTATAGTGCCATGCAAAAATCAATGTACCTTCACTTTGTGCATTGCCAAAGCTATGTGAAGCTACGAAGCTAAAACGATCCTCTACAATGTCCCTTACACTTACAAAACTATTACTTTCACTATCATCAGAGTCACTGCTGCTACTTTAATTATCTGTGTAATCACAAAAATCTGAATTTGAATTGGCTATAATGTCATCAACATAAGTAATTATATGTTTTCTGACTTGCGCGATACTTAACAAAACTTCCACAAAAAATGTCCATTTCTATTTTGAAAATTCCCAAAAAAAAATTTGAAACTGTTTGGTTATCTTAGACTAATCTTTTAGATAAATCTTCGGACTACACTGACAATACCATAAAAGTTTTTAAATCATCGGTTATGTTTTCAACGGATAATAACATTAGGTGACCACGCAATTGTTGGAAAATTCGCATAAATGTGCATACGGCAGTCGCTGATAGATTTAGCATAAATTCGCATACGGTAGGGTAAGAGTAAAAACAAACAAGATATTTGTCAATCTCCTGCTCTAAACATGATATCTCAAATCTGATAATTACTCTCAGTGTTGGCTGAGTAACTAAAAGTAGTAATGGGTAACCATAGAAAACTATTCATTTTATATAATTATGCAATTGCTAAGCAATTGCTACCATGACTCATAAAGATTAAGAAGAGTAATACTAAATCTCTATGTTATGCTACATTCCTTTGATTGGTTTGCACTATCTGTATTATGTAATTTGCCAATAATAGATGAATAGAACACAAAAGTGGCATAATGGCTTATGTAAGCATTTGAAATAATACAATGCCTATAAAAATTGACAACTTTTCTTACTGAAGCTATGGCTATATCAAATTATCACACTAACTTTTGGCTCGCATGTATAATGTGCTATTTTACAGCAACTTATTGCAATATCGCATACCTTTAATTTGATGTCTGCAAATCAGTCTTTGGTGTGGGCCATCAATGCTTCTCATCCAGCAGTTATCTATAACTAGAGCGTCATTGATTATTTGCAACTATACAAAGAAGAACTACTTTTGGGCATGCTGTTACATTCTTACGTCAGGTATACATTAGCTAGTTACAGTGAAACTTTGTACAGTATATTTTCTGTTGGTGAATTTAAAGTTTTGCTTATCATAGTAACTTTGCCAAAACGTCAAACATTACCACATTTCAAAATACAACCTTACTGATATAATGTTTTATAGTTTTTAATCTATAATTATGTATATGTTCAAAAATATTATAAAATTTGGTAGATGAAACCTTGATTATTTTGACATATTTTTTATGCAAACCAACGTGTAATTAGCAACATACCTTTTCTAGAAAAGAACATCCAACTTTGACTAATACTCTCTGCCATCTGATGAATATACTGGCAATAATGCTTACCAAGTTTCTACAAAAAATGAAAAGATAATTCAAATAGCATAAACAGATATACAAACCAAAATGAATGCAAAATACACATTTTAGTTCACTGGTTAGGTTTTTTTGGCAAACTTGAATATCTGCCTCCTACTACTGAAGCTCTATAAAAAGCTAAGCTCCTAATTACTACACAATTACTACACAAGATTCAAACTAAATACTATAAGTTTTAAAATTCAAAGGCTGCATATACCCCACTTACTTGCTTATGCCTATGCATGTACTACTATTACTTACAAAATCATAACTGAAATACGCAAACTCTCACTATTCATGATAACAATAATACAATAACATAATGATCATGTTATTCTAATAACAGTTTTGACTGTTGGTAGAACCACATTAATAACTTTCCTTATCATTATAAAAAAGCATCAAAAATTATTATAATAATAACTGAAAATAGATTAAAGTTGGAGACTTAACTGATTCACTAAAATAACTATTAATTGTCTGCTGGCGTGTCTGTGTTGATGTTACAAAACTGAACATTTGTGTAACAATAATAAAGTCCAAAATTAGGATTTTACAAAAAGTTTTGATATTCTCCTTTATGGTATTATAATGCTGACCTTTCTTGACTTTTCTATGCAGAACAATATCAGCAGTTGGATGACATAAACGTGTGTAAAAATATATATCAAACGTGTTCTATGCTACATTCCTTAAAAGCTATAATAATTGAAACATACTTTTTTTACGCTAGTCCTATTTCAATATTAAATAAAATTTATACTGTTTTTCTACAACTGTATGTTTCAAGTAAATAAACTGTAAATTGATTAAAATAACATGATCAACTTACCAAATGTGACGCGCTCCCTTGCATGTAGTTATTCTGCTGCTACCAAGCTCTAGTAGACTACATGGGTGAAGAGCTAATAGTCCTAACAGCCACAGCAACATTATAACAGCCACATCTCTCTAGCTGTTATATACTGTGGTTATACTTT
>NC_088711.1:37034620-37129620 GCF_963576615.1 Watersipora subatra | reverse complement strand
GAGATGGGTTATCTTTGATGGCCGTTGTCTTCTCCTGGATAACATAATCGGGTCAATACTAGATAAAACTGACATACATGTACTTCAAACACACTCAAGTGGAATGGCAAATGGCTATTAAAACTAAGATACAGCAAGAGCTATGCATTCAAAAACCGGCTTAAAAATTTTGAAACTATAAAGAGATTGGAAATTATTTTGATCAAAGCTCAAGAACCGAATGAAAAAGCTATAGATAAAAACGTGGTTACACCACTCGCTAAGGTTGCGATATAATATTAGAACAAAAGGCAGCGGTAATTTTGAAAAGCTTGAAAAATTGCAATATTGAGTTGCCAAAAAATTACACTAATGCAGACTTTCTAGTAAATTATATTAATTACAAAGAACCTTAGTTGTGATACATTGAAATAATGCAAGTAGTAACTAAGTCTATGAGGAAATGATCTTACCGGTAATTTCAATTTATGTCTAACAAAAGCAGATTAAACTGAAGTCTCTGATACCCTCAATGTTTAACCTTTGATTGAATGCACATCAATGTGTTGAAATGGTGCATATACACACGAACTAGGCTAAAAACAGTTTTTATTGAGAAATTGATGGAAAGTTGGCAACAGCAATGTTTCGGGCAGGGTTCTCCCCAGCTGGGGAAGACTGCCCTAACAATTTTCAGCCTGCTCATCTAAGCTAACCCTTACACCAATTCAGCAGCACAATTTGTACACTGAACATTAAATGAATGTGCAATGGAAGGCCGAGAAATTTCTTTACAACTTCATATATTCTGCTAGCGGTTATCATGTACAGATCTTATAATCTGACTTGCCATTATTTGGAGCTAAGAAAAATTCTTTTCAATTTGCTAAATTTGAGCACAATTTTGAATTTTATCAATATATTAGATAAATGCCCGGCGTTGCCCAGGTAATAAAAGTCTTTTCAGAAAAAATTTATTTTTATTTAACAAATGACAACAGTTAACATTCTACCTTTCAAACTTCATATCATGGGAAATGGTTTGAGCAGTTCAAATAAATCAAGAGATAAAATAAAACAAATGAAAAGGTTTTCAAACTTTGTCAAACAACTGCAACTTTCAAACTTCGTATTATGAAGACAATGTTTTGTGTAGGTCAAATAAATTGAAAAAATCAAATAACTATAAAAGTGTTTAAATGTAAATGTGAAATAATTAGCAAGTAATAGCTACATTAAGTTTGTTTTGTTACAATTACAATAAAAGATGATTTGGTGAGGGTACAATAAATTACGAAGTGAGAAAACAATAAAAATCCTTAATATGTTGAATTGAATAGTAACAATGAATGCATAGAAGTGTGTGTGTATAAAAAAAGGTTACTGTTCCACCAGAAGCTATCTATCAAAACAATGAATACGACGGATACTGGTACCTCTCGATACTGGTACAAATGCAAAAATGAGATATCGGACTGTCTTTGCATGGTACTTTGTCTGACTGAACGGAGAGAGAATGTAGAGGCTATTCCTACATGAGATAAAACAATTTAACTATTGAACTTTACGAAAAACTGGAAATGGAAGTGTAACACATATTTGAAATGGCACATTTAAAAATTACAAACTAAACAAATAGGTGATAGTAGCAAAAATATGTTTTTAAACAATTTCAAAAAATAATTCAATTCAAATGACAAAAGGTAATAGTGGTTAATAATCAAAAGTGCACATTTGGCAAGCAAATTTGCACCGTATGCGTGCTCATACGGTATATGGTATATGACAAGAGCAAAATAATGCTAAGGACTGTATAGCTCAGTGGTTAAGCGTGTGATTTAAAAATTGTGGTTGCAATAACCATGTGTTCAAATCCAGCGAGCAGTGAGCTTTGAAATCCAAGACTTTAATAGTTATAGCTGGACAGACAGACATCCTTACAGACGACGACAAACTATGAGATTTATGAATGTTGTACAAAAGCCCATTGCACCGATTCATGTTCGCTAGAGTATACATCCAAAACCTCCTAACTCATATAAGCTCTCAGTTATGAGAGCTTATATGAGTTATGAGCTCGTAACTCAATAAAAATTGAGTTACGAGCTCTATTTATTGCAAACCCAGTTTCCATAACGGCCTTAGGTTAAACAGTATGTTATAAATCTGCAAATTTATAAAATAAAAAATGATCTATCAAATGTTGATAAAATAGATTAAAAAAGCAAGGGGAATATACTATCAATGCTTTTAATAACTGCAGAAACCAAAATATAAAACCATTTGAATATAAATGGTATTTATTTAGCATCGTTAGCTACTGTGCTGCCGCTACAAGTTTTGGGATCATTGTCGCTTTCTCCCGCTTTACCTTTTGGGTTTCTAACTTCATCTTTACTGTCTTCTAACCTAAAATCTTTTCCATTGATGAACCAGTTAATATTAGCATCAAAGTAAATTTTCGGCAAAGCTAGTATAAATTTAGGCCATCTCAAATAGTTTCACAGAAACAAAGGCAAACTGTTACAACTGGGAACAAAGAATAGCTTTATAAGAATAGTACAAATTATATCGTTTTAACTCAAACTGAACATCGGTTGCTATAATGAAAACGTGTCGACTGTTTAAAGGATTTTAACAGGGTCTACAAAATTCCGAATTTTACAAGATTCGTATCGAGGGCATGAAAGGATAACACCAAATTTTCGCCCCATCCTAGAACACTTCCCTAGGTCACAATTCCTAGAGAGCACCCTGGTTCCAGGTAGCCAACTCATTAGCAAACTGTATTTTTGCACAGTGAATATATAGTAAAGGTACAATAACAGCAACACATGCGTACAGTAGAATATTGCACATAAAATTTATTTTTATTTAATATATATAACAACAGTTACCATTCTAACTTTCAAACTTCATATCAGGAGAAAAGTGTTTTGTGCGGTCTAAATAAATTAAGAGAAAAAATAAACCAACTGTAAAGGTTATTAAACTTTGTTAAACATCTGTAACTTTCAAACTCCACATCATGAGGAAAATGTTTTGTGCAGGTCAAATAAACTGAAAAACAAAATAAAACAACTATAAAAGTGTTTAAATGTAAATGTGAAATGATTTTAAAGTCTTCATAGTGTAGATTGGTAACACCCTGTTTAGATAGTTTTGCAGTAGAAACTGGGCTGCATTGGTTCATCACACAAGTTGTAACAAGTCCATCTAGTCTTTTGAATGTGAATTGCATACTGAGCTTATCTATCACAGAAATTCAGAATTTTTGGTTGCCATGTGCATTAGAAGTCAATTGGCATCACGGGCGCTTGTCCTTTTGCTGTCATTGGAGCCACTTAGTTCCTAAGACTAAAATTTCATAGGCATTCCTAACTGATAAAGAAGCAGATTGTATGTAACGTGTTGTGTAGATCATTAAAAAACTAGGCTTGAGATCTTTGTTAATATTTGGCGCTCGTAAGCTGCATATCATATAATCAATGTGTTCGGTGAATGCTGAACCATGTTATTTGATGTGTCTATAAGTGGTCCACAATAAGAACCATTGGAATAATTGCCATGTTGGCAAAGCGGTCAAAGCCATATAGGGAGGATAACTCCAGGTTTATGGATGCTTGTGGGCTTCAGTTTAATAGTCACATTAGTCAGTTGGCCCTTTATGTGCTCGCTATTGTATTTTATGTTTGAATTAAAAGTTTTAGCAAATAGTTTATTTATATTTTGCTTTGTGCTCCTTATCTATCTATATATATTTTTTCTCAAAGTTTGTCATCTGTCCAGCTATAGCTATTAAAATCTTGAAATTAAAACCATGTTGCAAGCTGGATTTGAACTCACGGTAATCGCAGCTGCATGTTTCAAACCACACACTTAACCATTGAGCTATACAGTCCTTAGTTTATCTTTGCGCTTATCATATACCGTATATCGTAAGCACATTATTGACTTATTAATTGAAACTCTATTAACTCTAGGAAACACGATGCTTTTTTGTGAACTTCTATTTCCAGTTTTTCCTAAGGTTCGATCGCGAAACTTATAAAGGCTAAATACTTTCACAATTTTATTATCTCGAGAAGGAATAGTCTCTACATTTTCTTTTTGTTCGGTCAGACGAAGACAGTACGATATTTCTTTTTTTACATTTGTACCGGTATCGAGAGGTCCCAGTATCGTTGCATTCAAAGTTTTGATGAATAGCTTCTGCTAGAACAGTAACCTTTTTTATACACACACACTTCTAGGCATCAATTGTTATTATTAATTCAACATATTAAAGATTTTTATTTTGTTTTCTTAGTTCGTATTAATTGTATCATTACCAAATCATATTTTATTGTAATCGTAGCAAAACAGAGTTAATTTAGCTATTACTTGTACATATGTTCTATTCCCCGATACAATAAAACGGCATCTACCCTTTCTTTAACTAAAACCGTAACACGAAGATAAACATTTGTGATAGAATTTTCACATGTGGTATTCTAATAGTTATGGATTAATATTCTACCAGTCAGTTGATCATCTCCCCACATTAGGTAAGACTAAATAACAAGAATACCTGAGCAGGTGTCTGAGACAAAAGGCTTTTATCAAGACGTGAAGAAGACATGAGGTTGGACTTGAGAGCGTGCTGTACCTGAAGGAGTCTTTCTGTCGGAGTTTCAGTTGGAGCATTAGAAACAGGAGCGTGTGTCTGCGCATAAATT
This sequence comes from Watersipora subatra, assembly GCF_963576615.1. Classification (NCBI taxonomy): domain Eukaryota; kingdom Metazoa; phylum Bryozoa; class Gymnolaemata; order Cheilostomatida; family Watersiporidae; genus Watersipora; species Watersipora subatra. Next base: position 37,124,923 of record NC_088711.1, on the reverse strand, counting down.
TGTTTCCAATGGAGCATAATAAAAATAACCAACAGAATAAAGAGATCTAAAAATGGTACTCCAAGAGTTACTATATCCCCTCGCATATAAGCCATCTCGCATATAAGCCGACCTTAAAAAAACAGCCTTGAATCAAGGAATTTATAAAAATTCACATATAACTGACCCTATAAATCGTAACGCACCGTACGTACCTATCAAAGCAAAAGGTTGCGGAAATGGAGCAATTTTGCAGGCTTAGTACAAAATATTTCTGATTGGTGAGTAGTTGTATAATTAGCTTATCGCATCTCCGCTTAATGGAAAGGAAATAATCCTATGTTTGCGTTGAGCCTATAGAAAACATGTTTGCATCTTAAGCGTTTGCATCTTAAGCGTTTGCATCTTAAGCGTTGCACCAAACACATTTTTATAGCTATTTCTTCTCCGTGATGAGCAGACATATAGGTTTCGGCAAACTATAGATCAAAAAATTTCCGATGATTAGCTATTGGGCGATAGTAGTAGTGACAGTGAGTATTCATTTTTTAACAGTAATAATAAAACTGTAAGCTACAGTGGTAACTCGTCTAACTCGGAACATGCTTTACATGTCAACCACGATAGTATAAAGAGGACACAAAAGTATCGCAACTGATTTTGCAACACATTTGTGGTCTTTTTATGGCATCAGATAATATAAAATTTTATGCTAATTAATTTGGTTAAATGTTATGATAACCTACATGTGCCAATGTCCAATATGTGGTTTGGCCGAATATTTAATTGCCTCCGCAAAAAATTTATTTGGTAGCAAAAGAGTTAAGTAATGGTAGTGGTAACTATTATTGTTATGTTGTACTTTTATTAAAAAAGTTTAGTTAATAAAGGTTCGAGTTGTAATTGTTGAAATTAAGTGAGCATAATATCATTTCGTTTGCTTTCAATCATTGTTGACCCCTTAGTTTATTAAAAACAAATTTGCCATACCTGCGAGGATATACGGTAGTACAACTAGCGGTTATGAGCTAATATTAGGGGGCACATGTTATATACAGTGGTGTACGAAATAAACTGGACATCTTTGTTGAAAAACTAACATGCTCATTTACAGCACCGTTACTCATTGTAAATTTAGTCAATAACTATAAATTATATCACCATTATAATGTGTATATCAAGTCGATGTAAAATTATGTTTTTGAATGCCAAATTCGTAACATGACATTATTTTAATGGTTGGAGATAACAATCTGTATAGATATGATCACATCACATACTTTTTTATCTGCTGACTTCCAGACATATTTAAACACTCCTTGACTTCAAATTTTGACATGCCTCTTACCAAAATCGAGTGTATGGAGGTGACATGGTCTACCCTAGGACACTTATGTATTCGCGGCATCTAACTTTCGCATTTTCGCGGCAACATACTCTCGCGAAAATTTCATGAGCGAAACTAAACTATCATAACGAACGAGCGAAAACGCGAAATTAAATGGCTTTGTTCATTGATATTCACAATAAAATCGTCATATTAGAAATGCAGGCAAGTTTCGTGTGTGGTTGGCTCATTGGGTAATTTTTGCTAAACTCATAGCTAATACACCGACTGAGCAGCATGGCAAAACAAATTAAGATAATAAGTTTTTTTGGAAAAGCCTAGACAAATTAGGAAGATGATGATATTAGTTTAGTCATTTGTAACTGATGAGGATGACAGTCTAATAGGGAAAGTCATAAAATTGAATAATAATTATTGTGGTGATGAATTTTATTACCAGCCAAAAGCAATAACAACCTGGAGCCATGGCCACCGCGTGCTATAAATACTTGAATTCTAATATCGGTACCACATAGGTCACTACGGCAGGGACCTTGATGTCATTGATAGTCCAGGAAACAAATGGCAGCAAGCGATCAAATTGTATTATTGATATCGCCTACACATTTCTACCTGTGGTTCACAAATAAAAACTACCGTACTTTTCGGACTATTAGCGGCTAATTTTTTCTGATGATTTGAGCTATGCGGCTTATATAAGGGTGCGGCTAATCTGTGGCTTTTTCTTTAACCGCTAGGGCGCACTAACGGGAATCTCCAATTAGTGGCTTCTAGCGGTGAAAGAAAATACGAAACAATGCCTCACGGTACTGTCCCGTTAGGCACTAAGTTAAAAAGCGTCGGATAATACGAAACGGTGCCGTTCTCCACTGTTCCGTTTTATACAGGAAAGTTTCTGCCACTTTAAAAAGCATAGTCCTTAGTTCTGCGGCCTATTCAAAGGTGCGGCTTATGTATTGTTTTATTATTGTTTATTGGAAAATAAAGCAGATGCAGCTTATATAGAGGTGCGTTTTATAGTCTGAAAAGTACTGTAGTCCCAAATTGAAAAAATATTTCGTACCAGTGACCTGGACCTGAGGAATCTAATGATGTTTGTTCCACTGCATTTATTTTCACAGTACTATATTTTCGCACTCATCAGAGCTGCGAAATTAAGTTGCAGCGAAATTTTACTCTGTATGCTACTCACGAAACTAAATACTAGCGAAATATAAGTGTCCTAGGGTAATACCATTTTTACGCGAAAGTAACGTTTGAAAAATTTCAAATTTTAAGGCGCTAATTTTAACCGGCAGTCTCTTTAGATTGCTAGGTCCAAATTCTACAAAAAAAATATTTCCAACATTCCATTAATTTTTGAACAAATACTGACTCAATATATGCAACGAAAAAACATGAACAGGCTTTAAATGCAATGCAGAGCTCAAAACAACAACACCAACTGTCATTTTTAAATAGAAAATATCAAGGTGTAACAGGAGCAACAAACAAAAACAACAAGCAATATATGTTAACCAACATGATACAACAAAATAGTCAGCACCCACCATGGCGAAATTTGACCTCCTCTGTAAAACATCCAAACAACTGAATTCACAAATTCCATTAGTGTGGATTATGTCCATCGAATGAAAGACAGCAAGAATTTTTATAGCACTTAGCTAGTAAATTCTCAAACTACCTTAGCCTTTTTCTTCGGTATCTTAGATTTGGAGATGGCTTGCGACCATGGGTCAAGGAATGGCTGTTTAGATTCAGTACCCTCTGAAGATTTTGCTATGCTTTGCTTCTCTTTTCCATCAGATGACGGTGTCTAAAATTGACATTCGATAAATCATCTTAGTAATGCATTCCTATAATAGGACACGCTATGACTTGAACAACTCCCTAACATAGCAGCAATTTGTTAAGGAACTCTGAGTTAGTGCGATGGATAACATGCATTTCTCAAGCTGTCACTTTGTTGTAGGGAAATTGTATTCAAATGTGTTTAATGTCTTTTCAGGTTTGAAATAAGCAATTGTGAGCAGAAAACATTGTATCACTAACCTCGATATTACGGCAATACGAAAATCAGTGTTTCAACTATCAGTGTTTCAATGTAGAAAATAAAGCATTCTGTCAAGTTGCCATATAACATGCTACGTAATTATAAATTAGCTTTATCATGTTCAGTGAATACAAACTTTCATACAACTATGATTGGCCTATGATTAAGATACAAATTATTTGAGCTAAATGTGAATGCAGCCATATCAGTAGCGATATATTTAACCAGCAATTGTGACTTAGCTGTGAAAACTTCAAACTAAATAAAAAATTAAAATCTCCAACATCTCACACACGTCTTGGGCTTCTTCTGATCAATTGAGGATAAACTAGAAAACTATTTTCTGTGAATTTTCTGTAAACTAAATTGCGCAAGTAGCATAGAGAGCTTTAGCGAATAAAAACAACGGAAAATACACATACTGTGCTGAGAAGAAAGCTGCTGGGATGACTATACTGCCATCTATTCTCATATGAGTATCAAACATACAAATAGTGAAATGGTCATAGATGACTGACTACCTTTGTAGAGTGAAAGCTGTTTGCGTTCATGCATGGTTGTTTGTTTGCTAAAGCTCCATCTGCTTCTGGTTCAGAGGCAATGCCCGCAATTTTAGAGTCAACATAGTCGGTCTCCAAGCATTTCCGTTTACCTGCACGTGCTTCCTTTTCAGTGTCTCGTACCTGTTTTTCTAGCCGTTTCCTACTTTTATGATGTTTATCACTTTTGGAATGCTCGCTGGCTCGACAAGACCCATATTGTTTGTTAGGAAATTTGACACAGTCAATCAATCTCACACGACAATTTTTTTGTTTCACAAAGTCTAGTGACTCGGCTGATTGCCTTGATACATGAGCTTTTAGGCCAAATCCCTGTAATGAACTCGATTCTGTATTTTCTGACTTTATCTTAGTGTGAATATCCAGATGATCATCTGGTTTGCAAGATTTTTCAACTGGAGATGTATGCAGCTTATCGACGGCTATATTTTTAACAGACTTGACATTATCTACAGTAACATCAGCAGTAGAGTTTTCAATCACAGCTGATGATACCTCACGCAAACTGGGAGAAATTACAGATGAATTTGATAAGGAGTTTTCATTTTCAGCTGGATCTGCAGTTAATTCTTTTGTCGCATCATTTGAATTGCTTGGAGAAGTTGGTTTCTTAACTAAATCCAAGTTGACGGGTGATGAATCTGAGAGAGGTTTCTTGCTTTCACTGGCAGCCTCAAGATTATCTAACTCGGTAACAATTTCTGCAGATGTGCATTTTAGCTTAGTTGGCATGGTAAGATTGACTTTTGATTCATCATCACTTGCCACGCTACCACCTTGAATGCTGGTGATGCCGTCTTGCTCATGCGCCATCTTTATCATTGGCAACTTAGAACTTGGCGAAAAAGCACGGTTTGAAACTTTATTTTCTTTTGAATGCTCGGATGTTGCTGCTACTTTGTCCTCTAATTTCTGGGAATTTGAAGGAGTAGCTTGATTTTTGTTTGTTAGATGCCCAGATGCCTCATTCATGAGTTCGTCGCTTTTTGATAAACTTTTCCTTTTAGTTTTTGAGAGCTGAGACAGTTTAGTCAATTTTTGCTGACATTTGGTTTCAACTTCAGAGGCTGATGAAGAACTACCATCGTGACGGTTTTTCATAAATGACTTGGATTTTTGTGACTTTTGATTGGCCTTTAACTTTCTTGCTGCTCTTGTGTCGTCCTTCAAACTCACAACTTCCATAATGTTAGGATTCTTGACCACATTTGAGACCGTCTGTCTTTTAACATCTATGAACGAAGCATTATCTGTGTCTACTGGTACTAATCCAGTGGTCAAGTCAGATTTGATTTGCTGCGATTGACATCCAGATTCAGTGGTTCCTTTTGTAGGTTGTTGCAGTTCAGCTTCAGATTTAACAACACTTTGCTCAAGCTCATCGCTTAATTCTTCATCGGAACTGCTATCACTAGAGACGAATTCAGCAGATTTATAATTTGTGAGGGTATTTATCTTAGCTTTTGAATCAATTTTATGAATTGAAGTCCTTTCTGACGATACAGCAAGTTTAAAAGATTTGGCTTTGGCATTTTTACCTTGCTTGGATTGTCTAATCTTTTCTTTGGATTTGACATTTATTGAGACACTTTGTGTCTTCATGTTTCGAGCTCGCCTCTTTCGATTATACTTGATCAAATCTTGCTTACAAATATATTGAGCGAGTTTTCTAATCGGGATGGTTGCATCCGCTTCCAGTTGGCATCGATAGAGTTTAACCTCACATGAAGTAATCTGCAATTAGCCAAACTGTGGTAATAAAATCTGTAGCATACCATTAGTCACTAACAGGAAATGAGAAATGGTCAAGCGACTTGAAAGTATTAAGGAGCTAATATCAAGGACAGGCACCTAATACCTGATGAAAGATGACCATGTGAAGAGCACCAGACGAGACATTCATGCTTAACAAATGTATACCACGTAGAGGCTCACCTCCTTCTCATATTTCGAAATGATGCTAGGGGGTTCATTCTGATGTTGTACTAGTTGAGAAAATGTCTTCGAGGGAGAATTGTGACATGGTGTTTCACCAGCTTTTCCTTTTATAACTGCACTACCGTCAGTACAACCGCTCATGGAACTTCGACTGCTGGAGCTGCTGCTTGAACTGCTCGTGCTAGAGTCAGAATCAGAATCGCTTGATGAGCTACTTGAATTATCGTTACACTTTTTGTTTTTTGAAGAAAGCTGTGTAGAGTTGCATAGGTCATTGTTACTCGATCCACCTTCATCGCACGCTGTCTCAAACATCTTTTTCCTTTCAGTTTTATTTTGCTCTTTCGGAGACGAAACTTTTGCGTCCTACAATGATAAACATACTCACGATGAAGAAAAGTTCGTGGCCAATGATGCCAGTGCTTTAATCCTCACAAAAAATGCTGACGAACTGCAATACTTCACACTCTTGTAAGCCTTGGTCTTTGCAAGTGCAACAATAAACTCACATTTTGGTTGGAAAGTCCATTCACAACTTCCTTGGTGTGTAAGAAGTCAAATAATTTTTCTGTTTGCTCGTTATACTCGGGGTCTGCAAAGTTGCTTTCAATAGATGGTTTGTCATTCATTGCAATGTCTGTAAAAACATCCTCTCCACCATCCTCAATAGACTCTAAATTCTAAAAGTTTAAATGTAACAAGAAAACAATGGCAAAACACTAAGGTAGTATAACAAGATTTTACACTCAACAGACATGACTTCACAAATATTTTCTTTTCTATACACGCTAACTGGAAATTGTTTTACAGTTACAAAACTGCAGCCATCCATCAAAAAGCTTGCTTCGACGGTGTTTGAATACTAATAAGCATTGCCCTATACTTTTCTCTTTCAAATTTCATAATCATAGACACCAACTGTAAAGTATAAGTGTGAATGATATTGGTGGTAAATAAAGTAAAATAGCAACACTTTTTAGAATTAAAGTACAAAAGAAAGGAGAACAAAAAAACACATCTTTGAATCAATCCTTCAAAAACTAGTTTAGTAGTCGTCAAGAAAAAGAGAATGGCATGAAAAAAAGACAGCTTGAAATGAATAAAAGGCTGATCATAACTAAAGATAAAATTTAAGACATCAAATAAAAGAGCAAAAATTTCAAAGACGCTAAGGTGAATGTAAAGTTAAGACATAGATTTAAGGTAATAAAAGTTAGACTAGCTTTGTATCTCTATCACCACCTCTAGCAACGCACCGACCATCATTTCTTTCGACTGTACGAGGTCTGATCCAAAAGTTCCCGGAATGGAGTTGTATACTCGTGCATATTCACACGATGGAAAAACCCATTGCAGGGTTGGCTGGGAAACACCTCTGGAGTGTTGTCACAAAATTTCAGGTTGCTATGACAATGCGTTCTCATGTGAGCTAACGATATGTCAAGGTCTGTCCGGTGCTTCCGTCTTTTTTTTAAACAAATTATCGTCATACCTAATCAATCGGAACAGCGTATTTGCATTAAATTTTGTGCGAAATTAGGGAAAACAAGTACTCAGACAGTTGAAATGTTAACTATTGCTTTTGAAGATGCTGGTCTATAAAAACACAAATTTTTGAGTGGTACAAACGTTTTTGTGAAGGTAGAGACAGCACCGAAGATGACGCGAGGTCTGGCAGACCAGCGTCGGCAAGAACCTGCTCATAAATTGACAGTGTGAGGTCACTAGTCATGCCAGATCGACGTTTAACCATTACAGATATCTTGAGAGACTGGACTTATTTTTGGAACTGTTCAAAAAGTTTTAACTGACAATTTAAACATTTTTTTAACAAATTAAACGAGTCGCAGCAAAGTTCGTGCCAAGCTTGCTGACTGATGACCAAAACGAGCTCAGGATGCACGCTTGCAACGATTTTAAGGAAGCTTTCAAGAATGATCAAAACTTTATTTTAAAGGTCGTAATATCCTTGTTTTTCCTAATTTCACACAAAATTTAATGCAAATGCGCTGTTCTGGTTTATTAGACATGATAAATTTTTTTTTTAAAAAGACGGAAGCACCGGACAGACCTTGACATATCGTTAGCTCACATGAGAACGCATTGTCATAGCAACCTGAAATTTTGTGACAACACTCCAGAGGCGTTTCCCAGCCAACCCTGCCATGGGTTTTTCCATCGTGTGAATGTGCACGAGTATACAACTCAATTCCGGGAACTTTTGGATCAGACCTCGTATTTAACATTGAGGTGAACAATCCAAACCTATTTTTAACGACTATTAACTGGTTTAATTTTGACAATAGAATTATTTGTTATACAATTTTATATAACAGTGTTGTTTTAATGCACGCTAGTGAGCTGCAAATAAATGAAACAAAATACAGTGAAGTCTTATAAAAGTATTTGATCGAACAGCCAATGGTTTAGACACACCAAGAAAATCTTGTAACTGTTTAGTGTCACATGGCAATGTTTGACTGTATATAGATACAAATATATATGTATATATCTACTTAAAGATAAACTATAATTTGTAAAACTATACACTGGCACTATAATTTGAAAGGTAACCAGTTTAAGCATACACCAAAATAAAAGTTGGATTAATGTCAAGCAAATAAAATAATCAAATTTCCTTTGAGAGATAGTGATGAAAATTGCAGCCCTTCATTTAAGCAGTTTTGGAGCTTCACTGCTAAAGAAATAAAACCTCCATTAATAACCATAAACTAGAACAGATACACAACAAGTTTTGCTGGAAAATGAGAATACTCACTACTCTTTTGTATCACTAAGTGCCATAATCAGTGTACATGAAAGTGTTTTACAGAGTTAATGAGCTTATGTAGTTGGTAACTGAAGAGTTGTTAAAACAGCTGGCATAACATATTGAATGTTTTTGAAAACACTGTTACATTTACATCAAACCTAACTAATATAGTGAACTTTTAATTTTACACTCGACCTATTCTGAAAATAGATACTAAATATTTTAGGCAAAACTGGTTTACCAACTTCTAGTTGTATTTGTTTGTGTCCAAAGTCTGGTTTTAAATGCAAATGTTGTATTGAGTTTCACTGCATACAGCTCTGGTTTGCTAAAATAAGTTGGGAATGATAAGCAAGCATGCATACATTTAGGGAACTATAACAAACAAGGTTAAGTGAGTCTATAAAAATAGAACTCCTTTTGTTTCAAGCCCAAATGATCGCTGGTCTTTCGTCATTCAGATCATGGTGCAAAATTCTATTTCACACTATTTATCTTACTGTATTTAACTAACTTCCCTGCAGGTTTTCAATAAACAATGTTGTATGTGAAAAAATTGCACACAACCTCTAACAATTATTCTAAAAATAACATTGCTAGCTGCTTCAACAATCTTCCATTTAATATTTGTTCTCTTAGCAAAGAAAGTTATTGTGAATGCTATGAGTCAAACCATTTAATTTATTGGCAACTGTCGACCTATTATATGGTCCTTGTATGGCATACTTTGAAAAACATACAGGTAATCGGATGAGCATCTGTAAAACATTCTTATATTATCATCTAGAGAAAACACTCTAATATATTATTATCTAGTAGGCATACTTGTTATGCTAGTATCTTGATGGCATACTCATTATGTTAGCATCTCGTAGGCATGCTTGATATATGTTCATCTTAAGGGCAAACTTTATTAATATTTCATTTGTAGCATAAAATACTGCATGAAACTTGGTAAAATTTGCAGAGACTTTCATCATTTATCGATTTAGCAAACATGAAACATCTGTTTCTTTATTTTTATTCTTGGAAAGATATGTTGAAAACAGATCCTTCTGCCAAAATGCCAAAGATTAGATTTATTTAGATATCTCAAGCAGGCTACTGAGTTAGGTAGGCTTTATACAATAGCTACTAATTTACAATTCATGCTATGCTCATAATTTTCTACCTGTTTTCGTCCATCGATGTCGAGTGATCACAGTTTCTAACTGAAAGTTACACCTTTTAATTCCTATTGTAAAATATTTCACGAAAATTCAAATCAAGTTTACTGAATTAATATCAAAGATCAAGCCTGAAAACGTATGCCTACATTGTATTACATGAAGAGATCAGTGCGTAATCGTGCAAACCATTTAAAGCACGTTTGAACTTCGCACATATAAAAACACGTTTTACGATTAAGATATGAAGAATATTGGTTGACTTAGGATTTACAATTAGATTTGTCGGTTCGCAACATCGTGTCTGTATTATTGTCAACCAGGTGAACCAAAGTATGATTAGATCACTCAATTTAATATTTTTGATAAAACAATAGTTTTTAATAAAAAAAATAACTTACCATCTTTTACTGGATAAACAATTTTACACAGGACATAGCTTTTCCATCATTCTTCAATGGAAATAGTCCTAATACCCGAATAGACCTTACCCGCTCGATCATCTATTCACTAAAGCGTGATGTTAACGATAGTTCTAATTGGACAAGATATGACATTTCTGAAGGTCTCTCGATTCAGTTTTGAAATCGATAATACTATTCGTCAGGAAAACTATAAGTTATGATAGAGTTGTCCGCTCTTTGGTGAATCTATCATATCTGAATAATGCCGTTATTCCACTAGCGTCTATTGTAAACTGTATAGCCGTTTTATTTCTATCAAAGACCGGTGCGCCATTTGTGATTTGCCAGTAGATCAGTTATATTCCTTATTTTTTTCTGAAGTGCCTACTGGCCCTACTCATTCATTTCTTTCCAATTCTTTTCCAGACATTCTCATCAATCAATCTGAATCAATGTAAATTTTTATCATTCTCTTGCTCACTATTACTCTGAAATATACTTACATCCAGACTTGCCAACCCAAGAGTGGGGCAATGTGTGAGATTTGGTTTTGGGGCAATTGATGTATCAATGATAATATATATAAAATTGTGGAAATTGAGGCAAAAATCTCACGCATTTTCATTTTTTCTTTGGGGTGATTGCGTGAGTCTCACGCCCAATGCGTGAGAGTTGGCAGGCATGCTTACATCTGTCCATAAACGCCTCCAGGGTTGATACTCCCCCACAAACATACCTGCCAACTCTCACGCATTGGGCGTGAGACTCACGCAATCACTCCAAAGAAAAAATGAAAATGCGTGAGAAATGCGTGAGATTTTTGCCCCAATTTCCACAATTTTATATATACTATCATTGATACATCAATTGCCCCAAAACCAAATCTCACGCATTGCCCCACTCTTGGGTTGGCAGGTCTGCCTACAAAAGGCCCAATAGACTCGGCCCAAAATCACGTTTTAGGGGGGGGGGGTTTTCAAACCATGGGACACTGTCAGTGAATTTGCTACTTTAGGGGGGCTTCCACAGCCAAGCCAGTGAAAGGGCCATGCCCATTATAGATCGCTGTTATGACTGTGAACCCCAAATAAAATTTACTAAGTTATGCTGAACAATTTCTTTCATTGATTGGCTTGATTAGGTGTTCCCCTAGATGTATAGGGGATACATATGCTATAAGCCTAATGGAAGTTATTTTTATAGCTTCTGAATCAGATTGTATGTTTAGCGGGGCGTGGAACCTGGGTGTCCCTAGGGAACTCCCAGTGTTTAGGGGGTGTATTTCAAATTGTCCAACCAGGTGATTGTGGTACAATATCCAAGTCTGGACCTAGCCAGGTGGGTGTTCCTTTTATAGTATCAACCCTGGAAAACGCCCTCGAATTCAGCATCATAATCCACGTATTAACTCCTGCGTCTATGTCCTGTGTTTATGGACATATGTAGGTATATTTCAGAGTAATAGTGAGTAAGTAATAGTGAGTAAGCAAATGATAGAAGTTTAAATTGATTCAGATTGATTGATAAAAATGTTTAAAAAAGAATTAGAAAGAAATGACTTATCTACTGGCAAATCGCAAATGACAAATGGCGCATCGGTCTTTGATAGTTTCAGAAGCCTTTCAGTAGCATGGACGCTGCCTAAACACTGTATGTAGCATTGGATTAGCTTATAGTTGTGATCACGGCATAGTTTTCAACGTAATGCCCCATCTTGTAAATATACTTCATCAAATCATGTCTATTTTTGCAAAAAAGAGTTATGTTATTCCTTCTATTAACAGCAAATATTATATCACTATGAACTCCATTGGTATATGCTAGTATTGAAATAGCCCTGCTAACACCGGTCTTTGATAGTTTCAGAAGCCTTTGCCATAAAACATGGTGTCAAACAGTAGTAGCACTCAACATAAAATTAATGCGCATAGTCGTGTTTCTACTAATGCCATTAAAATCGTGCCCTGATTAGAACATAGAAAAGTATAGACAATAATTGTTTCCTGTTTGCATAATTATTGTAAAGTGTTAATGCGGAAATAAACCACGGCAGTCTGCCAGATACACGCCCTAAAACCTGATCAAGTTTCTGAAGCATGGTGGCAGCGGTGGGATAGTTGGTAGCGCTGAGAAGGACGAGGCTAGGAAAGTTGCTATTTTCTTGCACTGCGGTAGTGAAGACGTTCTTGAAGTATACATGCAGACTATGTTCTTGGAGAAAGAGGGGGGTAAGAGTAAAGTCATAAACAATGTTTTAGAAAAATTTGAAACGTATTGGAACCCTAGGAAGAACAACATATATAATAGAAGACAATTTTTTGAAGCTAAACAAAATGAGGGTGAATCATTTGATATGTTTTGGCTTAGGACTAGGAGATATGCAGATTCTTGTGATTTTGGTAATTAATTAGAACTGAACACGAGAGATCGAATACTTTTTAGTATGCATGATTCTAGATTAGCTGAACGTTTGATGGAAAAGCCAGATGATGAATTAACATTAGAGAATGTAGTAAAGTGGTGTAGGTCAGCTGAGTTGAGCAAAGCTAGTTGTGTGTTAGAATCCACACATATAGCAGAGGCTACTGCAGCTCACCCCATTAAACCTGGTCAATCCCAACGGTTCAAACCTAAACGACAAGGTGACAAATGTCAGAAATGTGGATATGCGAAGCATTCACAAGGTAAAACATGTCCAGCAAAAGAAAGTTCCTGTCACAAATGTGGTAAAGTTGGACACTTCCAAAGGTGCTGCAGGTCTGAGGCAGTTTAGGAAGTAGAAGAACCTGAGTTTGAGGCTGACGAACTCTTCTTTGCTTCTGTCGAAGATGAATCTAAATCTAGCCCGTGGTATGTAAAACTGAGAACTAACAACAGTGACATTAAATTCAAAATTGACTCCAGAGCAGATGTGACGCTCATGACTGATGATACATACCAAAAGCTGCAGCCAGTGCCTGAACTGACACCTACCAAAGCTGGTCTCAACAGTGTGTCTGGCACCATTGAGTGCAGAGGGACGTTCATGGCAAAAACCTTAGTCAAGGACAAACTGTATAAGTTCAAGGTTTATGTAGCAAAATGTACTAACAATTTATTATCTAGAGCCTTGTCTGAGATGAGCAGTTAGTAAAGTTGAACATTTATGAGGTGCGCAGGCAAAAGGATCAACTGAAAGAGCTAGGGTGCATGAAAGGGTCGGCTGTGAAAATCTGGCTAAAACCAGGAGTGGAACCGTTTAAAGTGACAACTGCTCGCAGGATACCCATACCATTGATGGAGGCTGTGCATGAGGAATTGCAAAGAACGCAGCAAATTGGTGTCATTGAGCGGGTAACAGAACCCACTGATTGATGCTCACCTATAGTGGTTGTACCAAAAAAAACCAGACAAGGTCGAAAGAAGGTCAGAATATGCGTTGATTTCAGAGAGCTTAACAGAGCCATCAAGCAGGAGCACTATACTCTTCCTACTGTAGATGACATTATAACAAAAATGGAAGGAGGTAAAGTGTTCTCTAGTTTGGATGCAGCCTCAGGCTAGTATCAGATGAGACTGGATGGTGAAAGTCAGAGGCTGACTACATTTATTGGGCCGAAAGGAAGATACTGTTTCAAACGAGTCCCTTTTGGAATAAGCTCAGCCAGCGAGATATTCCAGGCCAAAATCAATGAATTCTTAGAGGGCATAGATGGAGTGGTTGCCTATCAGGATGACATTATTGTCACAGGACGTGACAGGGAAGAACACAATCGACGTTTGAATATTGTCATCGACGGTTGAGAGACAATGGGGTGGAGCTAAATAAGGAAAAATGCATGTTTGGAGTGGAAAAGTTGAAATTTCTGGGACATGTGTTCAGCTTAAAGAGCATGAGCGTGGATAGCAGCAAAGTTGAGGCTATCATGAACATGAAGCCACCAGAAAATTTTACGGGGTTGAGATCGATGATTGGTATGATAAATTACTTCAGCAGATTCATCTCTAACCTTGCCAAAACCATGAGACCAATGTCAGACTTATTGAAGGAGGATGTGGTATGGCAGTGGGGCCTGGAACAGCAAAGTGCCCTAAAAGAGGTACGAGAGCAACCCCTGACAGCTCCTACTCTGGCATTTTACAGCCCAGGTAAAGTGACTACAGTAGCCGCTGATGCTAGCAGCTATGGACTTGGTGCCGTCATTCTACAGAGAGACAATGAAGGTAACGACAAACCTATCACATTTGCATCTAGAGTCCTTACACCAGCAGAGTGCAGATACTCGCAGATAGAGAAGGAATACTTGGCAAGTGTATGGGCATGTGAGAAGTTCGATCAGTACCTGCGGGGCTTGGACAGTTTTCATTTGGTAACAGACCACAAGCCACTGGTGCCTTTCTTCAATGGTTGTGATCTCAATGCTGTCCCTATTAGATGCCAGAGACTGTTAATGAGGCTAATGAGATACAATCCACAGGCACAGCAGGTTCCTGGAAAGCGTCTGTTAATAGCTGACTGTTTATCACGACACCCAGTGCAAAGCTGTGAGGATAAGAATGATAGGGAAGTAGACCATTATGTGGATGAACTGTTAGAATCTTTACCTGTGTCAGCATTGCTCATTGATAGAATCAGAACGGCATCGGCAACTGAAAACACCATTGTACGGGCTATGAAATTTACTACTGAAGGATGGCCCAGGTATTTAAAAGATGAACCTGAAGCGCTCATTGAATTTCACAGGAATAGAGCTCACCTATCTGTGGAAGACGGACTCTTACTGCATAATGTATGCATTGTAATTCCCACTGATCTAAGAGAGGAGGTATTGAATGTGATTCACCAGGGCCACATGGGCGTAAAAAAATGTAAGCTCAGAGCTGGCGTAGCTGTTTGGTGGCCACAAATTAACAAGGATATTGAAGGCAAGATAGCCAGATGTGGATTGTGTCAGAAAACTCAACCGGCTCGGGTAAAAGAGCCTATCAGGCAAACCCCGTTTCCTGAAGGACCATGGAGAGTTGTTGAAACTGACCTGCTGGTACACAATGAAGTGACATATGTCGTCGTAACAGATTACTTCTCGAGATACATAGAACTGGTGCACCTGACGGAGACCACAAGTGATGCCCTAATTAACAGGCTTAAAGGAGTATTTTCTCGGTGGGGTGTACCTGAAAAGATAGTCAGTGACAATGGTCCACAGTATAGCAGCAAAGCCTTCCGCGAATTCGCTAACAAGTATGGTTTCATGCTAACAAGTATGGTTTCATGCACTTTACTTCGTCATTGAAATACCCTCAATCAAATGGACTACCAGAGCGTAGTGTAAGGACTGTCAAACGCATATTAGATCAGGAGGATCCTTTACTAGCTCTCATGGTATATAGAGCCACTCCTATTGAGGCTACAGGTGTCTCGCCAGCTGAGCTCATGATTGGGCGTCCTATCAGAACTACAATACCATCGCTACCACAGAACATGATGCCAACCAATATGACAGAGGAGGATGTGCGTGAATGAGATGCTTGGTATAGGAAAGGACAGCCAATAGATACAATCAAGGCTCTCGTCCGTTGCTTCCGCTAAACCCAGATGATCAAGTTAGGATGAAAGATGACATTGGAAAAACCTGATCAGAGCCTTTGACAGTGACAGGAGAGGCTAATGGCCCTTGTTCATACGTTGTACAGCGCCAAGAGGGCCAAAAGTATAGGCGCAATAGAAGGCATTTGCAGTAGATACCAAAGGCAGATACTGATGATTTGACACCAAGGATTGATAATGATACAGGTAGCCAGTTGTTAGATTCACCTAGTATGGCAACGCCTGTAGTCGGCCCAAAGCCCCCACCAGTCACCGGTTATGGTCGCAAGGTCATAGCGCCCACTAGGTTGATAGAGAAAATGTAAAGCAGCTTTTATTGGAAGGTTTTCCAAAATTTGGCAATGATCCTTGTTGTTTTTAGTTTTATGCTTTTAGTTTGTATTTTGCCATGTGCCTTATTTTCCTAATATGGACAATCAGTCTTAGGAACCTTGTTCCTTTATACCATATAGTTTACAGCTATGTTTACAATATCTATATAGGTTATGGTTTTCAAAAGGGGAAGATGTTTCCTGTTTGCATAATTATTGTAAGGTGTTAATGCGGAAATAAACCACGGCAGTCTGCCGGATATACGCCCTAAAACCTGATCAAATTTCTGAAATAATAATGTCAACATTGTTTTATATCAAGCCTCAATTCCGGTGGCTGCGTACATTCAGAAAATTTGCATACACTTGCATTGAGCTGAATTTGTTGACAATTTTTGAAGCTTAAAACCACTGCTAAAAATAAATATTGACTGCAGGACTTTTATATTAGTCTAAACAAACAAAAAAGTACAAATTTTATTCACAATAAAAAAATTAATTTTTATTCAAAAAACGGATTTTACCAATTATTTGACACACCATTTTGGAGTTCTTTTTTAACATTTAGGGAAGGAAAACTTCTAATATATAGGAACCACCAACAAAGTAAACAATAGAGAGGTAGAATTGTTGTGGTTAAGTAACCCTAGCTACTTTTTGGAAGATGAATCAACGTGAAGGAATCAACTTTAAGGAATCAATTGAAGGCGTGGCATTTCCGCCGCCACGGCTAACCAGCTATAACGTCATTGTTTAAACTCTTATAATCATAAACTCAGATCATGCCTGTTAATGCTACGTTCCAAATTGTGATGATTCAGTGTGGCACTTTTGTCATTATCGAAGAACTTGCTGTACATTCCCCCTGCTATTATTGTGAATGAGTGGTGAATGCGATATGCGAACTTTGTCGCTGCCCTGGCTGGAACTGAAAATGAATCTTAATTTTTTTGCCAAAGGCTTAATCGCCGTAATTGCGACAGCAATATAACATCCCCTTTCGAGATGGCTAACAGCAAACAGTGCTTTTTAAAAAAAACTACAGCAAGTAGGTTTTCAAAATAACACAACAGACGTCAAATGAGTATTAAAAAAAAGCTGGACACACTTCAGCACAAATGCAAAAGTAGATGTGATGTTCTCACAACTTTCCATGAAATGTCAATGTTAGATACAACAGGTTCTGTCACATCACTGGTTAGGTCAGTTCTAAAACCTTTTGGGAATATTCTGCATCTCATCACTGAAGTCATTAGTGACACTAATGGCTTGTGGCCGGTTTCAACTGAAACTCTTCCGCCTTATGTATTAGTCGTATCTTTCTTACGACCATGTTGCAGCCAGAACGTCTTTCTCAATAGCTGCATACTTCTTTTTTACCTTTGTGAATGCAGTGAGATATAAGTGACTGGTACTCAAATTCTATCCTTCTGCAATTGCAAGAGTACTGCTCCTAGGCCCATGTTGTTGGCATCCGCAGCTATGACCTCTAGTAGAATAAGGTCATAGTGAGCCATTGTTTGTGCTGAGATTAAGATTTCCTAAATTTTGGAGAATGCCTCTTTCTGCCTTCGGCCCATTTCCACTCGCGGTTATTTTTCAACAGCTCATGCATAGGTGCTTTGATGGTTGCTAAATGAGGAAATCACTGTGCCAGCTGGTTCGACATGCCATCCAGCCTTCTGAGGCCTGACTTGCAGGTGAGAGCCATGTCTGATGGCTTGAACCTTCTGCCTATCAGGTCTGACACCGGATCCATCTATATGGTATCTCAGAAAAAAATGCGTAGTGAGGATTTACTTCTGCAGCTCACACTTTGTTTGATTCCCTGATTTCCTTGTTTTATTCTCTGAAGCCCTGAATCTTGAATCTTGATAAGAACTTTATGTAGTCTATGGTCATGGGTCTCCACATCGGAGCCATGCGCCAGGATATCATCCATGTGACTAAAGATAGACCAATCATGATCTTGGCCATGATGTGCGAGAACATTTCTGGAACACTTGATAGGGTAACCAGCCGATTGAAACATTAGCGCCCAAAAAGTGAGAGGAAGGTAGTCAGTTTTTTTTAGCATTCACTGAGTTTCACCTGCAAAAATCGCTTTTGGCATCCAACTTCGAGAAAACTTTGCTACTGGCAAGTTGACTGAGGATATCTTCTAAGCTAACTAACAAATGAATATCTAGCCACATATCATTGTTTAAGCGTATCTAAGCCGTTTAAGCCATGAAGGTTTTGCTACTGTGTCTAGCTTGCTATACCATTCTGTGGCTCCAATGATTGGGGAGACCTTTTATCTTGGCGCTAATATTCTCTCTAAGAAGTATAGGAATGCTCTTGGTAAAGTAAGTGCAGGTAGGTTCAACTGCATTCTTCTGAGAAATGTCATTAGAGTAGCCTTGCAGCATACCAAGTCCAGTACGGTCTTTTGAGTACGGTCTTGGCCGGGTAATGATTTGCTTTAACCATGGCTCTACAGGCCGGTTCACACTCGCCGTTTGTCAGCGTTTCCCTTTCGGCGTTCATCGTCCATTATGTGAACCGAGAATTTATGGCATCGATGAAGCATCGCGGACACGTCGGGAAAGTTTGCAGCTGTCAAACTTTCAATGCTTCGCCGAGCATCGACAACCTTTTTTCATATGTGAACCATTTCGTCGATGGTAATACCGGTCGTGGTTTATTTCCGAGCGTAATTTATTCATATCTGTTTATGATAGTTGCTGCGAGACTAGTTTTTGATTCTCGCATGCAAAAACAGAGGTTGCTTCGCAAAAATTTAAAAAGATAAATGTCACGGAGTATTGCCAAATGCAAACACAGATTTGTTTTTGATAGTGTGAACATGGTTATTATCGACGATCACTGAAGTATTGTGGCATCAACACCAAAACACTGTGATATAGTGTGCACCAGCCTTTAAATACGGATCACAGAGCCATCCAATCTTGAGTTTAGCTTAAGCCGGTTTTCATGATCATTGATTTTCAGTTTGGCTCTCCAGCCCTCCACTGAACCAATTAATAGTTTTCTTGTGAACATGAAGTCACCCATAGACTCTTCTTTGTTCACTTCTGAGACTTGGTTGCTCTTGCAAGTTTTTGCGTGATTCCCCTTTTTGTTGAATTTACGGCAGACCGCTTCTTTGGTCAGGTGCTTTTGTTTAGAGTGCCGATGTTTAACACACATTCTACAGAATCTTGGATAGCACTGTTTTCTTGTCTGATAGGCCACCTCTTTTACCAGGCTTTCCTTCTTAGAATGTTGCTTGCCCCCATCTACTTTTTTGGCTTTGGAACTGCAGCAAATGTTTGATATGTGCAGGCAGACATTACTCTCATAGCTGAGAAGGTCACTTCACTGCTCCTGCAACAACTTTACTGTTCCCTTCAATGTCAACCTATTTCTGTGCGATATGAGCTTTTTTCACATCCTGTCATCTCGTATGGCAAGCAATATCTTACCAAGACATGTATCTCATCTTATCAGAAGAAGATAGATCATATAAGACCGTGGGACGATAGTTGAATTAGCACTTGCCAAACAATGATCCCAGGTCGGCATAAAAGCATTAAGCAACTTGCCTGGCAGCTGCACTCTTGAGTCGAACTTACATCGCTCGTGAATCAGGGTTCTTTCCCCTACACAATTTTGTAACGTTTTTAGAATTATTCTCTCACGTTTGGCTGGTGATGTACAACTATGATGATGCTACTATTCTAGCAGCTTCTGAACCAGCAGTATACAATGGCAGTGCTCGTTGGTAGGCTTCACCTTCTTACGATAAGCATGAAAGAACTGTATGTAAAAAGATTGCCATTTGCTTTTAAATTTACAAAAATAAGCTTTCTTGTCATTGTTTAATAGGAGTTCATTCGGTGGGTCAATTCTAGGCATTGGTCGCATCTGCCGTGCACTATCGGCCATATATTTTTATCATTGAAAACGAACAAAACGGTAAGGGTTGGTGATCACGTGGACATTGAATACTTAGTGATTTGCAACTGTTGCCACCATGTTATGTTGGTGTGAATGGGTAGTGAACACTGACAAGGCTTGCCAACTTTATTGCTGCTCGGACTGGAACTGAAAATTAATCTTAATCTTATAGCCAAAAGCTTGGGCCTAATCGCCCTTGTTGTGACACTAATACAACGAATGACAACGAAAACAAATGACTTCAATATCCTGGAAAACCCATAAAATACCCGCTGAATTTAATCTTATACCAGCATCATAAAATACATGTTAAATCGCTTAAACACATAATCAAAATTTTTTGATGAACCAACTTCAGACAACATTGCGATTGATATTCCCTGCAGGTTTCATATAGTTCCTCCAATTAGTTATGTCTCTTAGTTTTCTGTTTTACTACAAGTGTTACGAGTGTTATACAAGCGTTATAAAGGTTGTGCTGAGTAAGATGGATTGACTTTTGGGCTAGTAACTGTTGCCAGGTTGTTCTAAGAGCATGTGACTAATCGCTCTCTTGCAACTGAAATCATTTATTGTTAGGCATACAATAACTAATGAATGTCTGGAGTTGCCCAAGTGATAAAGATGTCTGCACAAAAAATTAATTTTAATTTAACATATATCAACAGTTACCATTCTAACTTTCAAACTTCACATCATGAGAAGTGTTGTGTGCAGTTCAAATAAATTATTAAAAGTTAAAACAAATATAAAGATGTTTAAATATAAATGTGAAAAAATTAGCAAATAATGGCTAAATAAAGTCTGTTTTGCTGCGATTATAACGAGAAATCATTTGGTAACAATACAATTAATGCAAACTAAAAATAACAAAATAAAAATCATTAATATGTTGAATTAATAATTACAATTAGTGCATAGGAGTGTGTGTATAAAGGAAAGGTTGCTGTTGCAGCAGAAGCTATCCATCAAAACTTTGAAAACAGCGCTACTGGTACCTCTCGGTACTGGTACAAACGTGAAAATTAAATATCAGAGTGTCTTCGTCTGATACTTTGTCTGACCAAACAGAAAGACAATGTAGAAGCAATTTCCTATTCAAAATAATACAATTGTGAAAGTAATTAGCTTTTACAGATTTGGCGATCAAACCTTAGAAAGAAAATTATCAATAAAAAAAGGCAATAGAAAATAATTAGCTTTTAAAAAGTTTCAAAAAAGAATTACAAACTCAAGAGGTAATATTAATTAATAATAAAAAGAGCAGATTTAGCATGTGCAATCACGAAAAGGATATAGAGTACATGTTAAGAGTGATGGAAAGGATAAGAACGGCTTAGCCTTGTGGTTACGTGCACTTGTTTGTATGTTTGTGGTTACGTGCACTTGTTTGTATGTTTGTAGGCTTGCGATTAGAATGTCGCAAGTTGAAATTCAGTACAAAGATGAATTTTTGTTGCAAAAATTTATCGCTATAACTGAAGAACGAATGACAAGAACAAACGAATGAAACAAACAATACTTATACCGGCAGCTATCTGTAACAAGATTGCTTTCTTTTGTCACTACTTCTCCTTATCTCCTTGTTTTATACCAAAAAAGCAGACTACGAGAGAAATGTCCAGAATGAACATAAACATTACATAATAAATTAACAAGTCAGAAAAATCTAGAAAGAAAAAAATAGTACATGGATGAGTCACACAGCCGTCATACATGAGTCACACAGCCGTCATGCATGAGTCACACAGCCGTCATACATGAGTCACACAGCCGTCATACATGAGTCACACAGCCGTCATACATGAGTCACACAGCCGTCATACATGAGTCACACAGCCGTCATACATGAGTCACACAGCCGTCATACATGAGTCACACAGCCGTCATACATGAGTCACACAGCCGTCATACATGAGTCACACAGCCGTCATACATGAGTCACACAGCCGTCATACATGAGTCACACAGCCGTCATACATAGGACATTTTTAGATATTGTCATTATTAATGTGTCCACATTGTCCTAGCCCAAAGACTTTGTTGCAATCAAAGCGCTAGACAGTGTTATTCAACCATACTTATTCTTTGATACAGGATTAGTTAATTTTCTGAGCAATAGCCCATATAAATATATATTTTACATATATATATATATGTATATATTTATGTACAATATATACATGTACATATATATTTGTAAAATATAAATGTACATATATATGTATGTATATATACACGTACATGTATGTATATATCAATATCTTCATATATACATGTATATATATATATATATAAATAGGGTATCTATATATGTATTTGTCATATGTATATATTTGACAAATACAAATGTGACAATATATATATACATATATATATGTATATATACATATATATATATATATATGTGTGTATGTGACAAATACTAGATAAGAACTAGTTATAGCTCTTGGATTTTACTATATAGACCCTTAGCATTCCACTAAAATCAATTGAAATGACTGTTTTAGGAGCCATAAGAGAGCTTAATCACCTTATTTTGTACAAAGCAGTAGGTTCTAGTTTTTACCAGTGGGTATAATCTTCCAACTGAGCAAAATCTGAGACATTAAATTCAATATTTGTTAGCAGGATTATTGGCGACATGACATCTTTGATGAGATATCAATCGCAAACCAATTATTGTTTTTCTTTGGAGGGATCATGTGCAGCCAACGTTTTTCTTGTCTGGCTAATTATTGAACCTATGTAAAAAACCAACCTATGCCCCGCTTAACCAAAAATTATTTTTGCAGGTCTAACTTTGGTCTTGCTTATTTGTTGATCAATTTTTTGCTCTCCTAATCGATAGACCTTTATTATTGTAGCGGGACTGAAGGTGAGAAGAATAAAAATATTACTGTAGGACCAAAAGAAATACAATGTAATATGTCAAGATCATGCAAAATAGCTGAAAGGTTCATCTCGATTTACTCTTTTGAGACAGATTTTTTCCAAATTCTCTCAAAGATTGGGTAGGCTGTCTCTACTCTCTAGTGATAGTATTTGAGGGAGCGGGTGAGTGAGTTTCAGTGAATGAAATGTTTAGCCTATCTGTTTGCTCGTGTTTTCTACTTTAGCTGAAAGGGATTCTAAAGAAGTCTCAGTTCTTGGTGCTAGTATGTAGTCTTTCAACCATAATGAACAAGAACCACATGACTCCAATCTATCAAAAATAACCAGCTCAGACATCAACAACATAATACCACTCCGAAAAACAATGGATGTGATAAAATAGTTCACAGGTAGCATAAAATTCAAGCATTATTACCTGAAGGGCAATTTGATGCGCTGTATGTTTTAGACTTAAAAATAGCCATAACAAAGGTACAGAGGCTACAATAGCCATAACAGAGGTACAGAGGCTACAATAGCCATACCAGAGATACAGATGCTACAATAGCCATACCAGAGATTCAGAGGCTACAATAGCCATAACAGAGGTACAGAGGCTACAATAGTCATAACAGAGGTACAGAGGCTACAACAGCCATACCAGAGATAGAGGCTACAATAGCCATAACAGAGATACAGAGGCTACAATAGTCATAAAAGAGGCTACAATAGTCATAACAGAGGCTACAATAGTCATAAAAGAGGCTACAATAGTCATAACAGAGGCTACAATAGTCATAACAGAGGCTACAATAGCCATAACAGAGGCTACAATAGTCATAAAAGAGGCTACAATAGTCATAACAGAGGCTACAATAGTCATAAAAGAGGCTACAATAGTCATAACAGAGACTACAATAGTCATAAAAGAGGCTACAATAGTCATAAAAGATGCTACAATAGTCATAACAGAGGCTAAAATAGTCATAAAAGAGGCTACAATAGTCATAACAGAGGCTACAATAGTCATAAAAGAGGCTACAATAGTCATAACAGAGGCTACAATAGCCGTAACAGAGGTACTAGGCTTTGCACTTTCTTTCAATGCTGCTCACAGGCAAAAAAAAATAAGAAAATTTACAGAGTGAAAAGGGAATCGGCTCCCCAAATACAACTCAGCACCAGAAGCAACTCAGCACCAATACACTAGAAGCAGACAATTAACACCAAAAGAGAAATGTAAAAACTACAGACAAGTGTGTCATGACCAGACCAACCAAAGCAACCCATAAAATAAAACAAGGCACAACGGTTACAAAAGGTAAAAAAGTTGAAACGATGACGGAAATCTAATTCCAAGACAGAGGGCGAAAACAAAATGCAGGCAAGAGACAAAACTCAATTAGTCAAACCATTGAAGTGATTACAATTGACGCCTGACAACACCACGCAAGTAGTTAGTGTTTGTATTATAGCAATGGTTTGTTATAAATTTTGCCACTACTGTGAAACAAATATGACAAAAAATTCAATGAAAACAATGACAATCCTATGAGTCTAAATATTTTACCGCTGCTACCATCATCAGGAAATCTGTAGTTGAAAACAGTTGAATATAAACAAGACTAGCGTAATAAACATTTGCTAGTAGATGCTTTTCGGTGAAGACAGACCAAGTTAATCTATTAGCTTTCTTATAATGAAACAAAACCCCTCGACTCAACATGAAGTCATGATAGTATTCAGTATAATGACTATGAACTTCAAACTCATCGAGGATTTACAGGCTATTCCTTCATAAGCATGTCTAAGCTTTTTACATTGATCATGTGATCATTTTCGCACAATCATGATATGCAGCCATGAGCATTTCTACAAAATGAACATTAACTCATCACTTATGTACCATAATTGTGACATAACCAAGACCAACGTAAAAATAACTGAATGTCTGCGATTTTCGTTGTTTCTTTTTGTAACTACAGACTGACAATATATCAGAGATATTACTATAGCAGGTTACAAAAATACACACTTTGTTTGCATAAGAACAACAAAGCACATAATATAGAGAAGATTAAAATTGTCAAGCCACACTGATCAGATATATTCTAGCCATATTATGCAACAAGCAAACTTTGGATTTACTCAGAAGGACAGATCTCAAATGATCATTTCATATACTCGCTATTGAGAGCTCGACCAATTAGCATCCGCCTCACTTCACTTGTACCAGCCCCTATCTCGTACAGTTTGGCATCTCTAAGGAATCTCCCAGTTGGGTAGTCATTGATGTAGCCATTTCCACCTGTCAGATAGTAAAACTAGGTATAATATGTGTAGTGTCAGGCAGCCATAATCAAGTCAATGACAAGTCCTGGCAGAGACCGCCCGTTCATTAAGACGCTTTATACAATAAAAAAGGCATTTGAGGCCTATTGCTGACACCAAGGCCACTTGTTTGTACTAGTTTTGTAAAAAGTTTTTGTTCAGGTTATTCTATGGCAGTAAATCTATCAAAAAACCCAGTCAGGCAATTAAGAAAACAGTTTTACATACAATCAAGGTATTACTTACACATGTAGAATTAAGGGAGCCCTTGTAAGTGTGCAATAGACAATTGCATGTGTGGATGTGTGAATGTGCAAAGATTGTGCAAGTGTGGATGACAATTATGTAATTTATGTATTATTAAGGAGGTACTTATATGTGTACAAGCAAGGGATGCTTATATTGCGTACGTGTGTACAATCAAGGAGTACTTGTATGTGTACAAGCAAGGGATGCTTATATGCGTTCAATAAAGGGGTTGCGTACATGTGTACCATCAAGGAGTATTTGTATGTGTACAAGCAAGGATGCTTATATGCGTTCAATAAAGGGGTTGCGTACATGTGTACAATCAAGGAGTACTTGTATGTGTACAAACAAGGGATGCTTATATACGTTCAATAAAGGGGTTGCGTACACGTGTACAATCAAGGAGTACTTGTATGTGTATAATCATTGGTGCTTATGTGTCTACAGTTTAGGAGGTCCTTACATGTATAAAATTAAAGGGTACTAACATGGGTACAATAGAGGGGCCGTTACTTGTAGCACAATAGAGGGATGCTTATGCATACACAATAGAAGAGTGCTAACATGTATATAATTAAGATGTGCTTACAGGCGTACAACTAGGGGGCGCTTACATCTACGTTGTATATGTAAGCGGGGAGGGAGTGGTTGTTCTTACGTGTATACAATATATTTAGGTGCTTATGAGTGTGTAGTTATGCAACGATCCAAATTTCTAGATGTTTTATATATATAAGTCTTGACATTACAAATGACTGAACTTTCACTTGAGCTACTGTATGAGATGGTCTGACTTCAAAATTACTAATCTACTTATGCTAGCAAAATGATAACAACTTTAGCACTAAGACTGAGCAAAGGACTATCTCCTACTCAGAGACTATTAGAGTATGAGCCAAACTTGCAACTGACTATCGACTAGGGAAGACTTGAGAAACACCCGTACACGTACCGAGGATCTGTATAGCATCCAAAGCCATCTGAGTAGCTTTCTCTGCAGAGTATAGTATGACAGCAGCACAGTCCTAGACACAGATGTATGATGTCATTTATACATGTATGTGATATCATGACTGTTATATGTATGTTAAGTTACCACTAAGATAGAATATACTAAATGACGCCATGACTCTAATGGCTGATTTAAGATGTTATGCAATCAGTAAGGTATACGTTTCTACAACGTAAATAAACCTTTCTGAAAACGCTCGAGTTATAGAGATTTTACGTTATACAAAAAGGAAATTACATGTTAACTGCCTAATCCGTTTTAAGATAGTCCCAAACTAGCCCATTTGGCCCTTCAAATAGGGAAAAACTAAGCACAGCTTTTTAACTTAATAAACTGTACAGTAACTGTAGTATTATTGGTTTGTATCAACAACTTTTCTCTTTTTCTTCTCACTTTTTCTCACCTGATGGTTCATGATTACGGTAATTTTATGATAAGTTAAAGAGAGCTGTTAAGTTGATTGACACCTTCAATGTCAATTTAAATCAGTTTTTTTTTCCTTTTTTTTCTAGAAAAAAGAGATTTAATTTCTGGCCAATGCTGGAACAAGAAAAATAAAAAATATTGTATATGTCGAAAATAAAGTAAAACAAATATATACATTTACTATCATAAGGGTGAAGGTAGTAAATATAATTATAGTACTGTCATGCAAATTTCTGTCTGTCTATCCATTTTCCCGAAGTCAGGGTTAGCGATTAGTGAGACTTCAATTCATGACATTCAGTTTGGTATACCCAAACTCTAACACCTGCACCAATCAAACGCCTTGAGGTATTTCTGAATATTTGTGCAGCTACCTATTCTCTGCGCTTTGTCGACACATCTGACGATCTCTCATGGCCCTCTGGATGACCAGGGTACTAGTATATATAATAGAGATACCCCTATACACCATTTTCTTTCCCAAATGTGGCACGAGAGAAAACGATATTTTTAGACTTGCTATTGGACCCGCTTTACTCAAATAAAATTTGAATGATTTGACGATTTACTCTTTACATTACATGGAATTTTTTACATAACTCTTTTATGTTAAGTGGGTTTATGTTATAGGAGGTTAACACTATACGAGCACCTACTGTACTTATAACAGCAGTCCATATTATTTTCAACTCGCACAGTACAGACAACCTACAACTATTAAAGTGCAAACCTACCTTGGGTACCCTGTTTCCATTGTCGAGAGCTTTGGCTACATTATACACATATGACCGAGTGACACCAAGTGTTGTATACATGTCAGCCATTTTTCCTTGCAGTAACTACAACAACCAATGGATGCATTTTTTATTAAATGAAGAGTGGAAAAGCCGACACATCTTAACGACAACAAAAGCAAGAGAATAACGTCATAACAACTTGAGCCAGCACCTACATGAACACCAGAACACCAGCATTACTAATGAAAACAATAATGAAAATACAGTGAAAAGAACAACAAATAACAATGTCATAATCTGCTTGCTATGAGAATAAAAAAAGCACTATCATAAACATTAGTAATTATGTAAAAATAATAGTGGATGACAAACACTATCCATCCGAAGCCACAGTTGAGGATGGTAAAAACAACACATGATGGATTCAAGCTCGAAACAATCGGCCAGACCCACTACCATCTGCATCAATTGACCGTCTAGCCACAATTCAGAGCAAATGTGCAGTGAGTTATTACATCTGACGATTACAGCGCACTGGACTCCCAGGGTACTAGTACTCCCAGGGTGCTAGTACTCCCAGGGTGCTAGTACTCCCAGAGTGCTAGTACTCCTAGGGTGCTAGTACTCCTAGGGTGCTAGTACTCCCAGGGTGCTAGTACTCCCAGGGTGCTAGTACTCCCAGGGTGCTAGTACTCCTAGGGTGCTAGTACTCCCAGGGTGCTAGTAATCCCAGGGTACTCGTACTCCAAGGGTACTAAGAATTAGGAAAACTAATGTGACAGTATATTTATAAATTGCATTTCAACAAGAAATTAGATTCAATGTCCATGGAATAATCAGGGTGACGGCCTAATATTGAATTCCATATCAAACAAAATTATAAAAAATAACTCATCTCACGATAGTAATGAGGAGATTTCAAAGCTGGTAGAAGTGATGATAATAATAGCTCACACCAGTATAGGACAGAAGAGAAAATAGAAAGAGGATTGAAGCAAGCAAAATACAACAGGATTTGTGCTCTTCCTCTCTCACCTGGTATGTACCTATCTTTTGACCAAATTGCTCTCTCTCATGTGCATAGGCAAACGCTTCATCGCAGCATGCTTGCATCACCCTAAAACATGTAAATTCATCAGGGTAAAATTTATAAAATAAAGTCTAGCAGAAATTTTGCATACAACAAATAAAGAATAAATAAATGGAACGAGTGAATAAACAAGTCAAAGAAGTTGCGTTTGTAAAAGGAAATGAAACGTAGACAATTCAAAGGTTTCTCACAGCAGAGTAAACAATCAGGCCATTGAAAAATACTAGTCTAAGCTATGGCTGTCACAAAGAAGTCTCAAGGATTTGACGTTGAAGATTATAAATTCAACTTTTGTAAATAAAAAATCATCCAAAACAGCTCGAGGAAGATTCCTAAACATCACCAAATGAAATGCTACAGGAAGACGTTAGTAGTTACTCTATTGGTGCTAAGAGCTAAACTAGCTTCAGATGTGTTTTCAGAGATGCAGCGTATTTGCTATTTATCTTCTCTAGCAGTGTTATAAGACTATCGGTCTACCATGGTGTCAGGTGTTCATTCGATGCTGTAAGCTACGCTAATACTTAAAATATATTAGCGGACTTGTTACAAATGCATATCGGGACAACTGCTAAAAGGAGAAAGAGTAATCTAGTCAAAATTGATGAGAATACATGGTTAACAATGCAGGTACACCCCCTCCATAGTGAATATAGTTAATTTCATGACTTGCTCAAGGTTGCTTGAAGGTTAAATGAAGCATTAGTCTTTATTTAGTCACCCAGCACCCCTTTTCACATATGGAAAAATTTTGGTATTTGCCGGCAAAACTTTTGGTTTGTATTAACTTTTGGTTGGTAATAGCACTAGTTCTACTAAATTGATAGTAAATATTTCTGTGCGTCTTTGACAATCAGATAGTCCTTGCGACCTATACATGTATATAGTCAAGTCTAAAACTTGTCTTTGAAACACCTATGGCAGTACAGCAAACACAATGGAAGAAGAATTGCAAGAGCAAGTATGTGTCATGTATCGTTACAAAAACACTACCTATATCATATACAATTGTACATATTGGTAATATGATCTAGAGACAAGGGTGGTCGGGAACACTTGCGACTGGAGTCATCTATTAGTAAAACGTTGAGCTCGAAGTTGCTTCAAGCTAAGAGTGTGTAGGTTCTCATAAGTCATATGGGTTACAGCTATGGTTCTACACGTTCATACATACTATCATTTGTGTGCGTTTACCCTTGCACCACTTATCGTGCACAAATATCCCAAATTATTTCTGAACCAGTTGAAATGAGAGATTGTATTGCAGAGTACTATATGAAATCAGCTGCAAATGTTATTCGAATATAGGCCTAAAATCATTGCAACTAAATGCTTGTCACTCCCTGTGCCTAATTTGATTTTGTCTGATTCGCAGATGAACCAGATTATGGTATTAAAAATAAAAATTTAACCACCCTGAATATGCAGATATGAATAATCTGAGAGGCGCCTTCACATCCTTGAAGCATTGCAGGCAACACATGCATGTATATTCTAAGCATGCAAATATAAAAAGTGAGGAATGCTGGAAACTTCCATTTTTGAAACATGTGCAAGACTGTTATAACTATGGGTGGAGTCGGAACGAGTTGAAAATTTGAAGGTAACACTGGTAACACCTCAATTGAGTTACCGTCAAACCTCTAATTGAACGCCACCTCCATTAGACCGCCACTTTGAGATTACTCGATCTTTGCAAGCCCATAATATGAATTGATCAGTAGAGAAGTGTCCACAAAATTGTATTAATAATGAATCGTTTACATCAGTAACAATTAATTTTCTCGTTGTTCACTTCCAAAGTTTTTGTCCATGTTTTTGTTAAAACTCTGAAAGGAACACCATAGAAATAATTAATAACTGCCTCAGGCTAATAGTAGTTCTTTATTTAACGCAGTCTTGATACTTCAAAGTACAAGTACATAAAACGGTTTACATTTACAGTGGTAGATGAACGACTAGTTTTAAGGTGAAGGTTACGTTTAGCGAGCAAAACCTTTACATATTGCATTTGTGCTAAAAAGCAACGCGTAAAAGTATTGCTCTGCCAAAAGGTTGTTTGGTCGCTAATATAGCGACCAAACAACTTTTCACTTTGACTGCCACTCTTCTTCAGCAGTGCAGAAGAGTTGCAGTCAGAATACATTGTGGAAAGCATTGGACAACTAGAAGAAGCTTGTTCCATCGAAAGCAACAATCAGAACGGAGCTATCCGAGCAAACGATGCAAATATTTTTGTTTTAAAAACAATTTTCATTTCAGCATGTAATATACCATATATACTATATACTATATATGTAATATACCTAAGTATGGTTCATTTATGTCACAGCATGTAATATACCTAAGTATGGTTCATTTATGTCACAGCATGTAATATACCTAAGTATGGTTAATTTATGTCACAGCATGTAATATACCTAAGTATGGTTCATTTATGTCACTTGTTTATGAATATATATATTTGTAGCATTTGACCGATTATCATTATATAACTTATAAATTTGCAGATTTATAGCATATTATTTAATAGCATCCTCGCGGTTTACAATGGATCGATGCTCATAACTCCTCTTCTATTGTACGTAAAAAACTTGTTTTGGCTGCAAACTGTAGCAAACATATCAATGAGTGCAATGAGTTTTTATGCAACATTGTTAAACATACTGTAGTTGTAAAATAAAAATATGCCTTCAAATTTAGAATGAAATAAAAAGTTGAAAGCTCTAACAAATTGCAAGGCACAGGTTATATCATCGCACATTAATTGCAAGCAATAGATAACAACTGGTAGAGATATTTCTCAGCTTCCCAATGCATATTTTATTTAGAGATCTTTTACAAGTTAGAGGTAAGTTAGCAGACTTTTTGCATCCAAAAGGTTAAACATTGCTCTACCGGAAAATGAGGGCTAAATATCGGTGAAGTTCGCTTAGCCTGAAAAAGGGCTTATTTTATCTTCCCAGATTTTTGACAAGCCATTTGAAATATACAATGCCAGCCTCTATTGAACGCCACCTCCAATTGACCACCACTAGACGAGAAGGGTTGAAAAATAGAGCGTCATGGCATTCAATTAGAGGCTTCACGGTATCTTCAACACAACGGAAATGCGACTATAAAACCTTATTTGTTAATTTAGTTTCTTACACGCATGTATAATTCAGCCTTTTGCATTTAGTATATTAT
The DNA here is from genome assembly GCF_963576615.1 of Watersipora subatra. Taxonomy (NCBI): domain Eukaryota; kingdom Metazoa; phylum Bryozoa; class Gymnolaemata; order Cheilostomatida; family Watersiporidae; genus Watersipora; species Watersipora subatra. The sequence goes on along the minus strand of NC_088711.1, from coordinate 37,092,954 downwards.
ATATTGCATTTGTTTTAACGCTATATGTAATAACCCTGAAGTATTTATTTGTAGGTTTGTTTCAGCAGTGGAATAAATTAAACGAAATAAAATGTATTGTTATGAAAATGTTTGCCCCAACATATGAAGCAACTGGAACAGATTATAACTTTGAATATCACGGTTTGATTGTTACACTCTAAATAGCATACAATATGTCATAAAGATAAGACAACACCCATGTGATTGATTTCTAGTTTTGCCAGCAAACCACTATTTGAAGCAAACAAATGTAAGTAAAAGCCTGACACATTAAAAGCGCAAAGTGTAATAATAGTTTTATAAATTTTAAGATAAATAAAGGCAAAACTTTTTTAGCAATAAAATAAATGAACGGTTAGCAAACGCCACTCAAATCCTCAAAATGCCAGCTACAGCAACCAGGAAGTGCGTAGCCAACGTTGCCCCAAAAAGTTATGGATGTTATTGCTACAATTTTGGGGCAGCGATGTAGATGACACGCAAGCTTACCCAAGAGGACCTGCAGCTAAAAAGGCTCTTTCAATATCCAGACCACTCATCAGTACATATACCCCACCTCCGACCTTACCCATCACATTTGCCTCTGCAAAAAATGTCTCAAAGTGTCCATTCAAACCGTCGAGAAAAATGGCATGAACCTTTTCACACTAGATATATGTGCAAAAAGCAAAGCAAACTAACTAGTAGAGAAGGCAGACAATCTGTTCAATCAACTGGTAAGGCTGGAAACATTTGTAGGTTGCCCAGCATGTATGTAACAATAAATTACTGATCATATAGCCTAATCATACATTTCATTGTGCACTACCTGGTGTATACAGCCAAATCTCTGGTTTTAAAAGTCTTGGCTTTTCAACAAATCTGCATAAGTTTGTTGAAACTTATGCAGATTTGTTATGCACATAAAATCAACATCTTAAATAAGAACTTTAAGATGTTGGTTTTAAGTGCTGTGCAGAGATTTGAAAATGAAACACCACTCAGATAAACTTCAAAAACCCAATAACATGGCTCATTTGCCGACTGATGCCTTTTATATCTTTAGCATTCAACCAATGTATGCTGACTCGTTCATTGTGGTTCACACAATACTGACTACCGTTTCTGTTTGCATATTGTATTTACCCTAACCTTGCCTACAGAGAAAGCAAATGAGTGTAGCAAAGCTTGTGATGAAAAGAGGACAGTAGTACACACGACTGTCAAGTTTAAGAGAGAATCAATAGCAATTTATGAATCAGGTGCGTGTTGAAGGTAGCTAAATAATTTAGCATGGTAATTCATTTTAGCTGAGTGTAATCTTTTAATCCTGTTTTTATAAGAAATTTTGAGTATTTCATATACGTCTTGTAGTCTTAATATATAGTTTATGGTGTAAATTATGTAACGCTGCTTTAAGTCGTTGTTGAGCTTTGAAAGTAATTAAAAAATTTTTGGAAAGAATTGCTCCGAAATTGAAAAAAAATTGCTTTTTGCACATCATACTGCAACAAATTTAGTTAAGAACTTAAGTCAAACTGTATTTTACTGTAAACTTGCCAGCATGCTTCATTGTAAACTTCCCAACATGTATTGCATTGTAAACTTTCCAGTATGTATTGCATCGTAAACTTTCCAGCATGTAATGCATCGTAAACTTTCCAGCGTGTATTGCATATTAACTTTCCAGTATGTATTACACTGTAAACTTTTGAGTATGTGTTTCACGGTAAACTTCCCAGCATGCATTGCAGTTTAAACTTCCCAACATGCATTTCAGTTTAAATTTCCCAGCATGCATTTCATTTTAAACTTCCCAGCATGTAATTGCATATAAACTTTCCAGTAAGTATTACATAGTAAACTTTTGAGTATGTGTTTCATAGTAAACTTCCCAGCATGCATTTCATTTTAAACTTCCCAGCATGTAATGTACTATAATGTATCAGCTGATGCAAAAGCATTGCCTCAACTTGTACTCATCATGTGAACATGGTTAGAGCTGAGGTTTGAGCGTTGTTAGCCGACTACATAAGAAGAGCAGATGAGCTGCAGGCCCTTTGACGGTAGGAAAGAGAAGAAGGCATTGCGACTGAGGCGACCGCACTCACCCCAGAGGGCCTGCAGCGCCCAAGGCACGCTCAACATCTAACCCACTCATGAGGATATAAACGCCTTGACCCTCCTTTCCAAGAATGTTCTCTTCTGCGGAACAACATAATTTAAAGCAATTTAAGGCATATACATGTTTAGCAATAATGAATTTACATCACCACAACCCAAACATATATTAAAGGTGAAAAATTCCACTGCAGTTGCATAAAAACGGCCAATAATAATAAATAATCGGACAGTTTGCTGAGAACTGCCAAAGTATCAGCTGGTGCAAACGCATACGCAACCTACTAACTGGTTCGTCCAGTAAAATGAAATGTTATTTATAGCTTGTTGGACCCTGAGAACTGCCATAGAAGGCGCATCTGATAAAGTACGCCCGAAGCCTGTTTCAAAAGTATTGGCTAGGGCAACGAGCCTACACCAATAATCAGTGTAACTCAAGAACACGACAGGCAAATGTTATATTAAAGGTTAACTGACAGCACAAAATATTATTGCACCAACCGTAGCGAATTACATTATAGATTAGAGTTTGAATAATATTTTTATGTAATTTTAACCAAATACTAGCTTTTATCAACATTTTCAAGTCATGAAAATGAGCAAAATTATCAAGGATCTTTGCAAAATATTGACAGGTAATAGCTTCAATGCTATATAATTATATTATAACCACTCGCTTTCTGAACTAAACTACTATCTAAAAATTGTTCGATCAAATTCCTCATTCGTGAACAATGCGCATACAGGTTTTAAACACATGACTTCTAAGAATAGCTAATTTTTACAGGCAAGTTTTCAAATCCTAACCTGTGTAAGATCATGCAACAAGTCGCTCGGTGTAGTTTTATAACAACCACTGAAAAATTAATGCAGGATGTACAAATACGATGGCAAGCTTTGTTCGGTATTTGTAGAATCTGCTTCGACCTTGCATCGTAATTGTCTGTTGGGTAACCATAATTATGCAGCGTGGTGATGAGATTACAAAGATGTGAAAATATGGTGGCCAACCAAAGGGCTTTAGTCTCACATTCATGCATTGGCTAATTGCCAGCACCAACAAAACAATTTTTTGTTCTTCCAACATTAAAATCCTTGCTGAAAAAGGAAATATCAAGCTTATACTGTTAGAAATAGATGTAATTTCAAAACGCAGTCAGTTAACCTGTGAGATAAACTATTGAGAAACAGAGATGTGCAGACGGTATCAACAAAGTTTCTATTGGGAAAAACCTGAAAATAATTAGATAACTTGGAAAAGATGTTATATACATGTACCTGGAACCTTGCAATCCTCAAATATCAACTCTCCAGTGTTTGAACCTCTCATACCAAGTTTGTCTAGCTTGACACCCTGAGAGAATCCTTCCATACCCTAAACAATATCTTAAACAATATAACAACAGATAAAACATTATTTATTTACTCACCATGTTTACATGAGTAACATATCCTAACACTTCCTCTAATCGGAGTCATTGTTACAAACCTTCTCTATGAGAAAAGTCGTAATCCCCCTCTGTTTCTGGGTAGGATCCGTTTTAGCGTAGACAACCAGAATGTCTGCATCCGGACCATTTGTTATCCAAAACTTTGAGCCATTCAGAACATAATAGTCACCTAAAGAGGTGAAAACATACATAATATAGGGGCACTATGAGAGCCACTTATAGGGGAACAATGAGAGCCCCTATAAGAGGATAAGAGCTCAACTAAGCTATAAGTGCCTGGCCTACTGAAAGAAGACTTGTACACATTACATATATGATTATGAACAAGCCTGTAGTCGATAAAGATTGTTTCGATATTTGCTCTTCCAGTGAATTCCTGATACAACAAACTCCAAAGAAACACCTTTTTTGGTTGCTGTTGTTTTCATGGAAACAACGTCTGAACCCGAGCTGACTTCGCTCATGGCAAGAGCTCCAATGGCCTCTCCTGAACAGAGCTATCAAACAAAGTAAGTCGGCATCAATAATGTCCACTAACATCTGTAGAATATAATATTGAGAGACATCTACATATGTTACAAATTGAATTATACAAAATAAATACTCATCGGCTTGCAAACTAACCATGTAAACATATGTGACGCTACATATTTCTGTATAACAACTGTAATAAATTACAGCGTATATGTATTATACATATATATATATATATATATATATATATATATGTACATATATATATAAACTGTTTACACAAATATATAAACAAAAATATATGTATATACACACATAAATATTCATGCTTAGATATATATACACATAAATATGGGTGCTTAGATATATATACACATAAATATGGGTGCTTAGATATATATACACATAAATATACATGCTTAGATGTATATACACATACATATACACGCTTAGATATATATGCACATAAATATATATATGCTAAGATATATACATGTACGTATCTATATATACACGTGTATATATAAATTAGAAGAGAATTAGATAGTGTACTTATCTTTGTCAGCGACTGTCAGTTTCTTACTTATGCAATCATCAGGCTGTAGATCTCAACAGATCTACAGCCTGTAGATCAACAGATCTACATATTATTTAGCCAGATCTACAGATCTGATTCTCTACTAATTTATACTGCTCCATTCTGTGTTGAGCATTATGGTTTGAGTTCTACTTATGATAAATTTCCATATATATATTGACATTTATTTATAGGTATATATACATAAGCATATATATGTGAGTGTATATATATAAGCATATTCATGTGTATACATATGATTATATACACACACAATTATAAACATAAATATATATGCCATAGTTTTAATAATTTGCAAATAGGCTTTGTTTTCGCTAAATAAAATAATATCATAGTAGGAAACTAAACTGCACATACATGTATATATATGTGTGTGTGTACTTGTTAACTATAGTAATAATAAAGAAATATGTGCAGTGATATAATAGATAACTCTATGAATGCCTACACTGAGATACATCTCTGGCTAGCATGGCGCGAAGAATGCATTATAAGCAGGTTGATGTCAACAACAAATATTATGTTAAAAACAAACTGTTCAGAAAGTTTAAGCTGAACAAAGCAATTACAAACAACAAAATGTTTGTCAACTGCAAAGAGCTTTTCAACTAGGTAAAGCTTGACTTACTGCTGGAAGATATTTGTTCTTCTGTTCTTCTGAACCATTCTTTGCTATCTGATTAACACAAAGGTTAGAATGAGCTCCATAACTTAAAGCAATTGCGGCGGAGACGCGGGACATCTCTTCCATAACAAGGCAATGCTGCAAGTATGTAGCGCCTGTTCCTCCAAACTCGTCTACAATCCCATGTAATTTTTACTGCATATCAATATATCAATGATAATAAGATGGAGTCGTGTTCACTTAAACTAGATGCTAGTTACAGTGAGCAAGTGAAAGGAGCGCCAAGCTAAATCAGTCATACTGTGATATCAGCTCGTGACGCATGAGACAAACAGACAGAATATCGGTCTTGTTTAAAAAGTAACTCAGCAACAGGCTAATCTGTAGCTAGTTAATAAAAGATACAAGAGCAAATAGCAGAGTCTACCAATTCAAGCGGGACTTTCAAGGCTCTAGATACTACCTCTGGCTTGCCTCCCTGATCTCTTCCAAATGTTGGCTTCTGTATAATGAAGCTCATAGTGCATTTGGTTTAATCAAGAAAATCTAATACATTCTCTAGTAAGTGTCTGTGTGGCTTTAATGACATGCGCTTATTTTATTTAAAAGACAAAATCTAGTGTTAATATAGCAATTGTACAGATGATTTGCTCGGTCATTCATGTTTGTCATTCATGCCCTGCAAGTTTCATCAAATCTAATCTCTCTATTATAAATATGATCTACCTGGGCACATAAACTCTCTATGCTGTAACTCGTCTGACATGGTTTATGTTCACCACATTAGCCAGAATTTATGGTTATTTGCACTAAACTCTAATCTACTACCAAAGCCAAAACCTCAGTTCATAACCATAGCCTAAGCTCCAAATCCCAACCTTAGCCTGGTGAATAATAAGCCATCCATCTATATCCTAGACCACAATTACACTGAACATATGGAATTAATCAACTTCGATATCTGCTTAGTACGTTAAAACTGAGATATTGAAACCAACATTTTTATAAGAATATACAGTATATTTTATTTTGTTACGTTTGTTACTAAAAATGTAATGATAAAAACTTCAACTACAAGTAGTATTAAAACAAATACATTTTACAAAACTATGTAAAAACTAAATAGAAAACATAAAAATGTTTAAAAGCAAGGTAAAAACAACTAAAAATGAGGTTTTTATTGTCACATAAAGTTTAAGTTATAAGCAAGTGAAATGAGGTGTAGTCTTGGTTATAAAGAAGACTTATGTTGCAAAAAGGAGGTGCTAACAGAGCTAATACAATGCTAGTATAAACTAAATAACCAATAAACTAATATGTCATATTTAAATGTTTATTTGCTTTTATATTTGGTGTATTATCGTATATTTTGTGTCTGTTATGCTTTTCTTGTTTATGCATCACTTGACTTTTTCCAACATCAGGAATTTTTTTGAAGAAGTGCTCCAAAGGTGTTTGCTAATGCTATTTATTGTTTGAACTTAAATTTGAATTTAATCTCTTATCTGTATTAACAACTTCCACCACTCACACTAGCTTTTTTGATATCATTGACTTGGAAATTAAAAAAATGAAGCATAATGTTTAATATGAATTTAATATGCAAGAATGAATGTTTAATATGATTTGAGCATCATAGCATCTAATTCTAAATCATAGAACTGCGCTGGATATCTATTGGCTTGACAAAACTGTGGAAACCCAATAACAAAAATTACTTCATATGTCAAGACAAACATTTACTCAAACTTTTTATCCGATGTCAAAAAATTTGTATGTTGAACCGATTGTAAGTATATTGACTTTAAGAGGAACAGGTATAATATTATATTTGACTGTAAGAGGAACAGGTATAACATTATATTCGGCTGTAAGAGAAACAGGTATAATATTTTATTTGACGAGGAGGGTCACAATCCAACAATTGTACTCATTTACTCATTCCATTCATGATTAATGCAGAATACCAGAACAAACTAAATACTCACCAGAAACTGTCATTCCAAGTAAACCCATTTCGCCTAACTTCTTCCAAAAGTCCTACCAAAGTTAGAAGCAGATGAAGTTTCACGTGTGACAAGAGGCATCAATTAGCTACACTGAGAAGAATCAACAGATATTAAGCATGATATATGATGAAGTATGATGTTAAGGCCTAACTAAAATTCTCTGAGACTGTCCCACCTCAATTTACACTATACCAGAGTGTATCAACTAAATATGCAGTACTTGACGCTGTCCCACTTCAAGTTACACTATACCAGAGTGTATCAACTAAATATGCAGTACTTGACGCTGTCCCACCTCAAGTTACACTATACCAGAGTGTATCAACTAAATATGCAGTACTTGACGCTGTCACACCTTAAGTTATACTATACCAGAGTGTATGTACTAAATATATAGTACTTGATACTGTCCCACCTCAAGTTACACTATACCAGAGTGTATCAACTAAATATGCAGTACTTGACGCTGTCACACCTTAAGTTATACTATACCAGAGTGTATGTACTAAATATATAGTACTTGATACTGTCACACCTCAATTTACACTATACCAGAGTGTGTAAACTAAATATGTAATACTTGATACTGTCACACCTTAATTTACACTATACCAGAGTGTATGTACTAAATATATAATCCTTAATACTGTCACACCTCAATTTACACTATATCATAGTGTATGTACTAAATATATAGTACTTGATACTGTCACACCTCAATTTACACTATACCAGTGTATCAACTAAATATGTAATACTTGATACTGTCACACCTCAATTTACACTATATCATAGTGTATGTACTAAATATATAGTACTTGATACTGTCACACCTCAATTTACACTATACCAGAGTGTATCAACTAAATACGCAGTACTTGACGCTGTCCCACCTCAAGTTACACTATACCAGAGTGTATCAACTAAATATGCAGTACTTGACGCTGTCCCACCTCAAGTTACACTATACCAGAGTGTATCAACTAAATATGCAGTACTTGACGCTGTCACACCTTAAGTTATACTATACCAGAGTGTATGTACTAAATATATAGTACTTGATACTGTCCCACCTCAAGTTACACTATACCAGAGTGTATCAACTAAATATGCAGTACTTGACGCTGTCACACCTTAAGTTATACTATACCAGAGTGTATGTACTAAATATATAGTACTTGATACTGTCACACCTCAATTTACACTATACCAGTGTATCAACTAAATATGTAATACTTGATACTGTCACACCTCAATTTACACTATATCATAGTGTATGTACTAAATATATAGTACTTGATACTGTCACACCTCAATTTACACTATACCAGAGTGTATCAACTAAATACGCAGTACTTGACGCTGTCCCACCTCAAGTTACACTATACCAGAGTGTATCAACTAAATATGCAGTACTTGACGCTGTCCCACCTCAAGTTACACTATACCAGAGTGTATCAACTAAATATGCAGTACTTGACGCTGTCACACCTTAAGTTATACTATACCAGAGTGTATGTACTAAATATATAGTACTTGATACTGTCCCACCTCAAGTTACACTATACCAGAGTGTATCAACTAAATATGCAGTACTTGACGCTGTCACACCTTAAGTTATACTATACCAGAGTGTATGTACTAAATATATAGTACTTGATACTGTCACACCTCAATTTACACTATACCAGAGTGTGTAAACTAAATATGTAATACTTGATACTGTCACACCTTAATTTACACTATACCAGAGTGTATGTACTAAATATATAGTCCTTAATACTGTCACACCTCAATTTACACTATATCATAGTGTATGTACTAAATATATAGTACTTGATACTGTCACACCTCAATTTACACTATACCAGTGTATCAACTAAATATGTAATACTTGATACTGTCACACCTCAATTTACACTATATCATAGTGTATGTACTAAATATATAGTACTTGATACTGTCACACCTCAATTTACACTATACCAGAGTGTATCAACTAAATATGCAGTACTTGACGCTGTCACACCTTAAGTTATACTATACCAGAGTGTATGTACTAAATATATAGTACATGATACTGTCACACCTCAATTTACACTATACCAGAGTGTGTAAACTAAATATGTAATACTTGATACTGTCACACCTCAATTTACACTATACCAGTGTATCAACTAAATATGTAATACTTGATATTGTCACACCTCAATTTACACTATATCATAGTGTATGTACTAAATATATAGTACTTGATACTGTCACACCTCAATTTACACTATACCAGAGTGTATCAACTAAATATGCAGTACTTGATGCAACAATACCTCAAGTTACATTATGCTAATTAAGCAACTCGCATCACAGCAAGAGATAACCAATAGTTGTATAAATTAACATTAAAGGCTCAATTCTCTACATATACTTGTATATATTGGTTTTAGCGTATAGTGTTTAAATGCAAATGGTAGGAATATAGTTACTAACTTTTTGACCCTTCCAGCCATTATCTTGGTCAATTTGCTGAGCAAATGGAGCCAACTCCTTTTGAAAAAAATTGAAAACTGTGTTTCGTAGCTACAATATACAAACGTCTGGGGTTGGTAGAATATCGACAACAAAATAAAGCAACACAACCCATGCTCCAAGCTTACACATATCTTACTAAATGTCAAATATTTGTGTTGGAAAGAAGATTTCAATTAAAACTTCATGAATCAGCTAATGAGTGTGTTGAAAAGAAACCCTGGCTTTCACAAGTAGCTAATCAGGGCATCCACGAGTAAATCTGTGTGCTTATATAAAAAACCTATAAAAATGATTAAATAGATTAAGCTGCAATAGATCACAATGTTCTTATATCCATACATAGGGCCTACAGCAGTTTTTACTACTAATGCTTTATTTTTTATTACATATTTTCATTGACACTATACCCACCTGCTGTTAATAATACAGTATATAAGCACCAGATGTGGTCACTTTGAGTGCTCAGCTAAAGTATACAATTACATTTAATGGTTGTGGTGATTATATGGTTTGAAGAAAACTCGCAAGAGTGGGGTGGGGACAACCCCTAGCTCTAGTTCTCTGCGCTTTAACCAACGCTACAACCTGCTGAACCCAACAGGAGGGAGCTGAAACCAACTCATTTATGCTCTGCTGAACCCAACAGAGTGCGCTGAACCCAACGCTGCTGACTGTACAACCTGCTGAAACCAACAGGAGGGAGCTGAACCCAACTCACTTCCGTTCTGCTGAAACCAACAGAGTGCGCTGAAACCAACGCTGCCAACTGTACAACCTGCCGAACCCAACAGGAGGGAGCTGAAACCAACTCACTTGTGCTCTGCTGAACCCAACAGAGTGCGCTGAACCCAACGCTGCTGACTGTACAACCTGCTGAAACCAACAGGAGGGAGCTGAACCCAACTCACTTCCGTTCTGCTGAAACCAACAGAGTGCGCTGAAACCAACGCTGTAACCTGCTGAAACCAACAGGAAGGAACACAACTCTTGTAAGGATAATTATTTAATTATCTAACTTATTTGTAGTTATTTTGTGTGAGCTTGCTGTTAGTGACGATTATAAGCGATATTTCTCCAACAATAACGACTTTATTATAGTAATACTAATCATGCATCCAATTCAAGAGTCACACCCAAGCTGAACTGCCTAAAAATTAGTGGCAGTATTTATATTACATAAGCGATTGGCCTAGAGATTGACGGTTATCGTTCAAACCGACCAATCATATCGTCTTGCTGACTGCCGAGTTTCTAAGAATTTTCACATACAGAACAATAAAAAATTATTGCTAGACAATGAGCCATTATAGCGTAACAATCTAAACACTAATAAAAAGCCCAGGAAATTCTACATATACTGGGTAGCGAACAGTAATTGTAAAAAAACATTAAGACATATTTCGATAACGAAAAGGGCTAATTACAAAATCTTATCTCGAGAAAACGTAGAACAAAAACGGAAACAATATTGTTTAAGTAATCTTAAACCTCTAACAATTAATTATAACAGAAACTTAGAATATTTTGACATGTAACCATGAACATAAAAAATGTCTTCCTATGAGTGAACGGTAAGAAATAAATTATAGAAGATTGTTCACTGCGTAAAAGCCTTAATAATGGCGTCTGTTATCTTTTCTAGGTCAACCACTATCCCAGAAGTCTCTTCTCTATATATATATATATATATTGGCTACGTCACCTTTTCCCTTTGATCAGTTCACCATGTTTTTCTGCGCCGGGTGTTCGGAGCGCCTTGATGAGCCTATCTATCTATCTATCTCGATAAAATATCTCTTGTGGCCCGATAAGCCTTTAGAGATAAGATGCGACTATAACGATAAAAGAGATCAGATATTCCTGTAAAATCGAGAGTTAAATAAAATCTGCTATTGAGCTTGTTCCATATATATATCAAAACTTCATGACTCGGTTAAAAAATGAGAACTTCATGGCATCTGTATTAATAGTGTGCCTAATATTAGACCCCCGAGTAAAATAGGCGGAGTTGCAGTGTAAACTTTTTAAAATCGACCATAAGGTCGATTTTAAAATCGACCTTATGGTCGGCTTTTGGTCTTAAAAGGCTTATGGTCGATTTTTTTAAAATCGACCATAAGCCTGACGTCCATGGGACCGATAGCATCCACTAAGACAACTCTTCGGAGTTATTCCCCCCACGGCCTTTTTCATGGCCACCACTCCTTTCATAGAGTTTGTTCTTTAGAATCTCTTGCTTTATTTTTACGTTTACAACAGGTTGATATATTATTATGTGGTTTATGATTTAATGGTTTTAATGGTTGAGAGGTAATTATAAGAACGTAAAAAGCAGCTTAAGATTTTGGATTTTGACTGATTTTGGCAATGAACTGGATTTATACGCATCAATACAGTTACTATGTCAAAACTGGCAATGAGCCCGATTGGGTTGTTAGAATGAGTAGCAGAACAAGTCATTCACAGTAGTGAGGAAATAATCTGCGCTGCTGATTGCTTGCCAAGCAGCTACTACAATGTTTAATGAAGTACTCTAGAGTAGAGAACAGATCAAAACAAGCGGTGCGTTATATAAACTTAATGATTAGTCGGCAAGCATGTGTGCAGCGTCATCCATGCAAAACCAATAATCCACATTTTAAGGATGGCATCCGTAGAAACAAAGTATTCTTTCTAGCTAACCTGTGTATGGGTCAAAACAATGCAGATGAACAAACTTTCTTGTCAAGTAGGCTATGTGTAAATCCTTTCATTTATTAAATAATATTTACTTTGTAACAATTACGAGCCGATTGTTTATTTTAGTGAATTGTTCAACAACTGGTCAAATACGATTCAAACAAACTGTGATCCTACTTGTATATGTTCTTCAGTTAAGCCAAATAACTTGTCGTTGATAGGATAATGTGAGAAACTTCTGGCCTTGTCGCCTGATATAGAAGTGGTGCACAGGAGACCAGATAAACGCTGCCTTATAAACGGTTTGGTGTGACTAATTGCAAATTTAAACGATAACATTCTTCCGCTTATAAAACCGTAACTAGTAATGCATTAAACCGATAATCGTGTTACAACTCTATCAGTTACTCCGGTGCCATAACCGGAATCGAAAGCGATTAATGAAAATAGTTGATGCGTCGTACAAGGTTTGCGTTTGTCGTTGGGTTTGCGTCGGTGTAGAATAAGGCAGTGTCGTATAGGGCCCCTATAGTCCCCCTATACGACACTGGAATAAGGAAACCCAGCTTGCAGAAATTTATTGGAGCCAAACGACAACGATATATTGTAGTGTAGTACAGTGTCCGTATAGGGAAAATATGTCCCTATACGACACTGAGTTGTCCGAGTTTGACTGTACTTAGCCGTCAAAGATTCCTAAAAGTTGGGGCGGCTCAGCCCGCCAGCCGCCCCGGGGAATACGGGCCTGCAAACCATACCACTATAAAGCTATTATAATAAATTATATGTATAAGGTAGCAGGGCAGTAAGGGCAATAAGTACAACAAGGTTAATTTGTGATTCATATAGCATTATTTTTTATAACTGTACATTGAACACACATTTCAATTGTACTGTACAAATCCTTTGTACACATATCACTGCCCATGAGAAGTTGCTGCGTTGTCGTAGTAGGTAGTTGCGTCCTCAGTATTTCATATCAGATCAGTGGGATAATTGAGGCCGCTCTCGGTGGTTTACTAGCTCCATATAATCCACCTCTATTTTGCTTACCGCTACAGTTATAAGCTGCTTAGTATGCTGGTCGGTTAGAGTACTTCTGTCCTTATTTTTTACGAACGCAGTTTACTCATTGGTTTGACAGTTTCCAAAGGGTTTGATCATGTGGCCCTTCGTTTTGGCTGACTTCTGAATTGGGCCCTCATGCAAAAGAAGTTGCCTACCCCTAATTTATACTATCGGCTCTGATTAGCTAAAGCTTTATGCGTTCTTGTTTGCATTACGATAAGCTGAAAAATGTGACGGTTACGAAAACAAGCTTTGTCAATCACTCATAAAACGAAAATTAGTGTCCTATATTAATATTAGTGTTGCAGTAGGACTATTATAATTGTTGGTATTTCTCGAAAATTCCCAGAAAGGATAAAAAGGTGAGGGAACACCTATATTACTAGAAAAGCACTATTTTGATGTTTTTGAGACGCAGTCACGAAAACATCTTGGGCTTCGAGTCTAAGCGCGCGGTCAATGCGCTTAGACGCGTTTATTACAAGGTACATAAAATGTTATAACATAATTATACATGTAACTATGATCACTATGTAACTGAGAGAATCGTTCAGGAAACCATGCAGCGATTTCGCAGTGTGACGGTCATACCGCAAAAGTACTACTGCCCTCAGTCCTAATCGGATACCTATTAGCCATGAGCTTGTCTTTACGATCGTGTCTAAAATTACTTTCACTATGTCAATGTCTTATTACCACGTGTCAGTAGTCATATCTTTTCTAAAATTGAAAACTGCTGCTGCGATGAACTTCCTTGTTGCGAGGTCTAATACATTTTGATGTAATGTCATTAGCTTCCGCCGACGTTGTAATCATTGCATGATCGCTTCCTTACTGGTTTGTATCTAAGTAATCATATTCAACTGTCATGTTTCTGTTTCAATCTACGATAATTATTAATATAGCTTGTACACTTCCGTTATTTAACCAATTATTGCTATATTATTGGAATGATATTAAACATATTGCTGCTTTCGTTTTTTATGTTTGTTTGTCTGACAGGTACAATATATATTTATTTCTTTACATATATTTCCAATTATCTCAGATATAAGTGCAGTATTGGCAAGGAAATGGACTACCACCGACTGTATTTTTTCAGTATTCGTTGCACCATTCGCAATACCAAAGAGTAAAGCTAGAAATAAGCTATAAGAAATAAAAAATTGGTGAGAATAGTAAAAAAACATTATTAAGAACCTGATAGGCTTAACCAAAAAAATGATTACGGTGAGTCAATGGAAACACTTTAGCAAAACTTAACCTCTGGGTTGGCTTGGTTTAAACCCGGTTTAAACCAGGGTGAAAGAACCGGTTTTTTTATTGTTACTTAAATATTTTTTGTGACAAAAAACATAATATTTTAAGCTCCTAGGGGTTCATGTGCGGTAGAAATGCAATTATATGTAATTATCAGCTGTGGAAGTTTATTTAGGACACAGTACTAAATTGATGGTAAAGCTCAAGTTGAAACTACCTGAAATCCTAGCACAACAATGACTTAGTGAATTTCATTCTCAATTGGTTTTATCAAGTGATGTGATGATCTCTTTACTGATGAAGTATAAAAACCATGTTAAATATACTAATCCAATCATCGTCTCCAATAATGAATGAATACTTTCCCAAGTCTGGCCAGTGAAAAAGGATTATGCCTACTTATAACTACAAATGAAAACAGTAAAATCCTTTTGGCAAAAGCTTTAAGTTTGCAAGCTAATATTTCATTTATTGGGCTCCAGCCAAAGTAGTTGGATTGTTAGAATTCAGTTTATCAAGTTTTTTGTTTTTTGAAAGGTTAAAGTTGTGCCTCAAACTTCCAACATGTCTTGCAAGCAGGATCCCATTTGGCAGTTTTTCACTCGAACTGCGAAAGGCAAAGGTTTTAAGGCAAAATGTAATAGGTGTGCTGGCGTAACGCGATGTCACGCAGATAAACTTAAAGCTCAGGTAGCAAAATGTCAAGCTGAAAACACCAATTTAGACAGTGATGCTAGTATTCAGGTGATAGAATTTGAGTCATCTGCCACTGCTCCAAACACTAGCAATGCATCTGCATTATGTTCTGCTCTACACTACAACACGACTAATCACTTGGATTAAAATTCCTACTTATACATAGAGCTGTATGTAAAATATTCACTTTATGTGATAAGATGTCTACTCTGTATTTCATCGATCTTGTTTGATTAAAGACTCATTCTGAAATTTTCATATGTTTTCTCTCTTTTTTTCCATAACAACTCCCACAGTAGCATCGTTAACAGATGATTCCACATATGTATGTTCAATACTCAATCATGCAGCTATGGTAAGTGATGTTAATTAGACTTAAAATTGCAAAAACCTTGGTAAAATTATAAAAACCAGTTTAAACCTTAAAAGCCGGTTTAAACCAAAAAGACCTGGTTTTTCCGGTTTTTTCATAAAAACTGTGGTTTTTTCCAACCCTACCTAATCTGCCACTAACTGAGAAGTAGAAGCTTAAATAGAATATCTGAGGTATCAAATGAAGGCCATGCTATTAATTAATTATTAGTATAAATGATGACATTTTTATGACTACTTTGATGATAATTTTGTAAATGAGATGAAGTAGGCTACTAGCGGAATACCTAACAGCCTAGCGAATTATTACCATCCTATTCATCTATGATCAGGATGTATATAAGAGGTTAAGACTCAGAGAGCAGCGGTATTGCTAAAATGCATTTGCAGATATTGAATGATATGAAAGAGGAAGGTATAAAAGTTTGGAATGGCAGTTAAATCAAGCACAATAGTGCTTTATATGCCAACATTTTAACTATGTAGTTACAGGCAAGAGCAGTATTCTGTATACTTAATGAAAATTGTTATGTAGGGAGTTGTTCTGTTATATTCCATAGATGCACATAGTTATATCACTCAATGCTTTGAACCAGGCACTCACCATCGGAATACTGTAACATAAATAATAATTGCCATATGCCAAGCATTACCGAAAAATATATTTCATAACCTTACCAACTATAGCTTTGGAGCGACAGTAAATTGTTAAAAGCTTAGGAAATTAGAATTTAAAGCATCCCATCATCACCTATGGGAAATACCAGCATCTAAGGTCGTGTCCTTCACTGCCAAAATTTTAAGACTTACTATGTTGCATCAGTTACCTAACATGAAATGAATTACATATTTGCGAGACTAACCAATGGTACATCAACTCCCAGGTGAGGGATATAAATGGAAAGGCTAAACAAGTAGCAGCAGAGAGAATGAAGCCAAGAGATAATGTAAAATAACTGGAATGAGTATTGTATAATAGAGAGCTATGCTAATTAAATGGTGGCACAACAATAACACTCAGAAAGCCAATCAGCGCATCAAAACTTATGAGAGAATGACTGTCAAGCACCCATAGCGGGTGACACGTTAGACAATTAATCTGATTGAAGCTTTTAAAAGCATTTATCAAACAGACAGGACCAACAACCGCACTGACATGATGTCTTGGGACTGCGAGCAAGCAGAGCATTAGTGACCTCCTGCAAGCAGAGCATTAGTGACCTCCTGTAATTTTTCTTTAGGATGTTGAGAAGCAGTTGCTAGTTGAGGGCTCTCAGGGAAGTTAGAGCTATTTCTAAAAGATAACTTATATATATTGTTAAATTTTGATATATTCTCTGAAGACGGTCATCTCCTAACTTAAAACATGAGCATCAAATAAGGCAATTCGAGCTTATTTACTAGCAGTAACTTGGCAGCAGATACTTGCACAGATATATAAAATAAGGAGTGAAAACTAAATTTCATTTGGTGTTATATAGGATACTAAAGAATTTATAGGCATTATAAATCTCATAAATAAAAGTTGATTGACTAACATTTTTGTTATTGCAATTGTTATTATTATAATCTTTTTGCGAGTTTCTGCTAAATATTCTTTTGTTAGATTTAATATCATATGAGCCCAGTTTGACATCAGTCGGAGACATTGTTAATTAGTGGAACACTTAATGTGCGAGTCTTATCATAAAAAAGAAGTGTACATTTCATGGCCAATCTCAGGTACATGTATTTCGAGAGCCTTAGCTCTCTAAGTTTGATTTGAAGTTTTTAGATTTGGGGCCAATTTGTTTGCATCCTTTTTTAGAACTTGATGTTTGCAAGAAGATTTAACTGGAGTTAGTTTCATTTCTTTAAGAATTAAAAGTAACTTGAATGACTTGCAATTGGTTTTAACATATGTAGGCCTAAACCTTTTCCCTCATTTGTAAGTTCGGATAAACCATATTATTGTAGAAGTATGCTCTATCAAAATAAGCATTGCGGAACAACTGTCTACAGTCTTATACGCTATCACACATGCAATGGCCTTCAAATGTTCCTTGTTTCTAAAGAAGTCAAGTGTATAGTAAGAGCTAGATGATTAAGAGGAAATAGATTAGCATGGATCATTACAGTCAGTTCTGTTTGTGATGTACATATAGGCCTACGTGTTTTTGTTAGAACCTTTGCTTGGCACAGATTAGATGATTAGATCTGTTAGTATAGATGTCAATTTCAAAAATGAGTAATAGTAACCATTTGATGACATACTAATTGAAAACAAACTGTTTCACAAGGCAAGTAATAAAATAGTACTTTTTCGGCAAGATTAAGGGTAGCACTCATCTAGCAATACAAAATTTGGGATATAACCAGTTTGACAATATAAGATTTGGATTGCTGGTACTGGTCATGTGCTAAATTAAACCGATTGACCTTTAAACACCTATGCACATAACAACCGATTTGCCTCAAGTGTTTGTATATTAGCTGATAATGACCAAACCCATACTCATTCCGAATCATGCAAACTGTCCATTAAATAAAACTTTTATATTTTGCAGATAATACAAAATTGGTGTATGAGAAATTGCAAATAGGCACGTATTGAAAGCTTATCTTACGCTATGCTATGCGGAATTGCTTCACTTCACAAGTATCCTAAAATTTTATATATAAGTTTCCAATTAAAATTGTAGCTTTGCACTAGGGATTATAGTAGGCACTCATAAAATTTAAATAATCCGTTCCAGCAACATTTACGTTATCGGGATTTTAGGGTATACGGACTGTAAAATACATATGGATTGCTTATTCCATTCCAAAATCTTTCCAAACTCATCCTTCGGCTCTTCAAAGAGGAAAAAACTAACCATAACGTTTTAATTTAATGACATCAACTGTGGTATTACTGGTTTGTATTGACAACTTTTCTCTTTTTCCTATCACTTTCACTTGGTTCGGAGTCCATGATTACTGTAATTTTAATTCAAATTAAGAGGAATGCACGCCGGCAATGTTAATTTGAAGTGATTTTCTTGTCTAGACAGCAAGATCTATGCTGCAAAGAAAAAACAATGAAAAATATGAAACGTCTAAAATAAAGTACAACAAAGATATATCTTTACTATCTGTCCATCGACAAGGTTAGAAGTTTGGATAAAAGAGAGCTTTCAACGATAGTCCAACTTGTTACATTCAGCGTGGTAGACCCGCAAATCTAATGCCTGCACCAATTGACCACCT
Source organism: Watersipora subatra (assembly GCF_963576615.1). Taxonomy (NCBI): domain Eukaryota; kingdom Metazoa; phylum Bryozoa; class Gymnolaemata; order Cheilostomatida; family Watersiporidae; genus Watersipora; species Watersipora subatra. The sequence goes on along the minus strand of NC_088711.1, from coordinate 37,073,844 downwards.
TTAGTTAGGTATTTCTGAATAATTGTGCTGCTACTTATTCTATTCGTTTTACAACCAGGGTACTAGTATATATATATATATACTTTCTTGCCGGAGAAAAAACGATATATAGGGGTATCTCTGTTATATATATATATATAACAGAGATACCCCTATATATCGTTTTTTCTCCGGCAAGAAAGTGCGGCAAGAAAGAAAACAAAATTTTAAAGGCAAACTGAGACTCCCACTATTCAAAATGAATGTGAGAACTTGCATCGACTTGACACTTTACATTATATGAAATTTATTATGTAATACGAAGCAAAAATTTTATATAAGTTCTTAAGCTGTGTGAAACTTACGTAAAGGGCCATTTTTGTTATAGGAGCGTCTACTGTTAAATATTTGTTTTAATCTATAATGTAATAAACTGTATCTCAGTATTGTGACTATAATGTAGTAAACTGCTCTATTTTAATGTTACTAGCGCTCCTAGCTTTAGAGGTCCTACACAGATGAGCTGAGGTAAAGTAGTGCCAGCACAGGCAAGCAATTCTGGGATGGCGACTGAAGAGGACTGTGAGTAAAGTTCTATCACTTCTATCTATTGTTTATCAATGGTCAAACACTGGTCAGATATGGAGTGTTCATATTATCAATCTACTGGTTGGTGAAACACCGGTCAGAGAGGGAGTGTTCATATTATCAATCTACTGGTTGGTCAAACACTGGTCAGAAATGGAGTGTTTATATTATCAATCTACTGGTTGGTCAAACACTGGTCAGGGATGGAGTGTTCATATTATCAATCTAGTGGTTGGTCAAACACTGGTCAGATATGGAGTGTTTATATTATCAATCTACTGGTTGGTCAAACACTGGTCATGGATGGAGTGTTCATATTATCAATCTACTGGTTGGTCAAACACTGGTCAGAAATGGAGTGTTTAGGTTATCAATCTACTGGTTGGTCAAACACTGGTCAGAGATGGAGTGTTCATATTATCAATCTACTGGTTGGTCAAACACTGGTCAGAAATGGAGTGTTTATATTATCAATCTACTGGTTGGTCAAACACTGGTCAGGGATGGAGTGTTCATATTATCAATCTAGTGGTTGGTCAAACACTGGTCAGATATGGAGTGTTTATATTATCGATCTACTGGTTGGTCAAACACTGGTCAGGGATGGAGTGTTCATATTATCAATCTAGTGGTTGGTCAAACACTGGTCAGAGATGGAGTGTTCATATTATCAATCTACTGGTTGGTCAAACACTGGTCATGGATGGAGTGTTCATATTATTAATCTACTGGTTGGTCAAACACTGGTCAGAGATGGAGTGTTCATATTATCAATCTAGTGGTTGGTCAAACACTGGTCAGAAATGGAGTGTTTATATTATCAATCTACTGGTTGGTCAAACACTGGTCAGGGATGGAGTGTTCATATTATCAATCTAGTGGTTGGTCAAACACTGGTCAGATATGGAGTGTTTATATTATCAATCTACTGGTTGGTCAAACACTGGTCATGGATGGAGTGTTCATATTATTAATCTACTGGATAGTCAAACACCGGTCAGAGAGGGAGTGTTCATATTATCAATCTACTGGTTGGTCAAACACTGGTCAGAGATGGAGTGTTCATATTATCAATATACTGGTTGGTCAAACACTGGTCAGGGATGGAGTGTTCATATTATCAATCTAGTGGTTGGTCAAACACTGGTCAGAGATGGAGTGTTCATATTATCAATCTACTGGTTGGTCAAACACTGGTCAGGAATGGAGTGTTCATATTATCAATCTACTGGTTGGTCAAACACCGGTCAGAGATGGAGTGTTCATATTAGCAATCTACTGGTTGGTCAAACACTGGTCTGGGATGAGAGAGCTAATGGAATTAAAATCATCACAACAGAGCTTAGATTGTTACAGTAGTGATCCAACAGGACTGCTGCACTTTTTTATACAGATTCCTGAAAGAATTTATTTTACACTTACTAACCTTTGAAAACCAATGTAGCACATTTTTTAAATAGCAAAATTTTTTATTTAAAATTTTTGCTAAAAATCTCATTGACTTCGCAAGGAAATTTTTGTTACAAAATGTTATATAGTATTTCATTTGATTTAGCTAACAAAAGTGGTATGAACAAATTTAATATGTGTACACTAGTGAATAGTAGCATTGTTTCAATGAAAAATGGTTATGCTAGTTCCTAGGGTTGGGCTTTGCGAAACTTCCAAATATTTGTAAAACTGCCCAGTTTAACTCTAGAACGCAATCAATATTGCCGAAGATTACGAATGGAACTCATGGATGCGAAGGCAAGCGTTATCTGCAGGTTTCATTTTGAGCATAGCTTTTGACACAGTTGAACTAGGTTGTTCAAATAAAATGTAAAGTGATCAGAAGATATTAGACTTTCAGGAAATACTAGAAATTCCTAATGCTACGTTTCTACAGCATCTCTTGTTTTGTGGTCACTAGTTCTATATCATCCATTTTCCGTATCCGAAGAAGGGTGATTCATTTGTGGCAGAGTAGAACAAGATAGACTGCTAGCTGAATATAAGGTAGTTCACTGATGGTAGAATATAAGATGGTCCACTGGTAGTAGAGTATAAAATGGTTCACTGGTATTAGAGTATAAGATAATTCACTGGTGGTAGAGTATAAGGTAGTTCACTGGTGGTAGGGTATAAGAAGGTTCACGGATGGTAGAATATAAGATGGTCCACGGATGGTAGCTTGTTCAGAAATAGCACTGTATGGGAAAAATGTTGGAAAACCCATCAACTTTTTTGTGATTCCAACTAAATTTCCACGGAAATCTTTTTGGCTGTTGGAATTAGGGAGACGGGCCAAACATGATGTGCATGAGAGCATTAATTTTGTTTTGTCACTCTTTAACAGCTAGTGTATGCAAGGTTTCAATGAGCTAATATTTGTTAGGTTAATAATGTCTTTTACAGACCAGCAAATTGATATTTGGTCGAATAGAGATGGTAGTGATGTTGTCACCCAGCTCATCAAAGACCTTTCCAGAATATTCTTATTTCCAATCAACTGCCATGATACAGCGGAGCTCTCCGATCCAGCTAAATGTATGCGCAAATCTTTTTTTCATCTCAAAAGATAAGCCATATAAATTGCTTGTATCATCTAAAATTGTAACATTGGGTAGCCACGCTGCTTATAAAACTTTTATCAGTCTATATAATAGTTTTTTAATATTTTGTTATTCCTTGTTATGTCTACCATTACCATATTCTTCTTATCCCTTTGTATAGCAACCGCCGTAGTGCTTGGCACGAGGACATTTTGGCCAACGGGTTTTTCGCGTATCGGGTTTGTTGATACGGGTTTTATGTCTAAAATTTTTCAGCATCAGACATATCTTAAAATTTAAGATGCAATTATAATTCTATTCAATTTATTTATTATTTTTTACTTTTTTTCGGCCGATATTCGTGCTTGCAGCGTTAACAGACGGGTTGTTGAACAGTGCTTAGAGCACAGGGCGTAATAGACCGAGTTTATGTTCATTCTACTCAACGGATCCGTGTACCAAAACCCAAACTCGCAAGTCAAAACCCGAACCCACAAGATTGAAACGCTCATAATTTCTATTACCCGAGACTTGTGAGAAAATAAACCTGCGGGTTCAACGAGTTTTATTACCTGTGCCCAGCACTAAACTGCCGTATGTGTTTAGCTCTCACATTCGAATGTGCGCTCCTATATACTAGTTTAGCCTAGCTGAATGCCGGCGAGTTGTATATTTATATAGAGTGTAGAATAGTTATTTGAGGTCTGAGTAGGTTTTAATCTTTAGGTTTAAACTTCTATTGATAGTTGTATCCACCCAGAATGTCATTTTAGTTGTTTTTGACAACCGTGTTTATGTAAGACTCCAAGTTCATGTCTATGTAGGTGTTAACATCTGCGTCAATACACTTAGTCAGTCATATTTGTCGCTGTATGATTGGTTATGTTTGTATGTACACATGATGGTGACATTTGTGTATATCTAGATATTTATGGATGTGCGTGGCTATCTAGAGACTGAAGTCTGTGTTTTGAATTATGATTGAAAACATTTAATTCTTAGTTGTCAGTTGGTATCATGTATGGTTTAATCAAGGCGTAGGTATATTGCAACACAGATTACAATGACTGTGTGAAAACCTATTTTACCTTTCAGCTCATAACAAGATATTGCTGCTATTGTGAAAATCAAATCTCTACGCCTTTATTTGGGTGATATTATTATTTATTGTTATTAAAAAATATATATTATTTTTAATGAGTCCCTTTCAGATAGTGATTTCTACAAGTTAATTATATCTTAAAGGTTGACTTGCAACAAAATTCACATTACAGTTATTTGGTATTAAAAGATTCACCATGTCTTACTCTGCTGTGATGTACTGTAGGTGCAAAATATGTGAAAATGTGATTAAAAGCTCTTAAAAGCTCAAAAACGAACAGTTGATCGCAGCCATCACGAAACTGCCGTAGATCGGAATCAGTTTATTTCTCTGACGTAGTCATTACACTTGGTTATTGTTTTGTCACATGATGTTCTCACGTAAATTGAAAGGCAAATAAAAGGCTCGATATAAAACTTGTCATAGCACTAGTGTATGACAAATGCTTTGGGTTTTACCGAAGAACCCGTATCAAATATAGGTGCTCGCTACTTTACAGTTTTGTTTCGGCTTAGTCTAATCGTCTAGTCGTAATCTGATCATGTGACCCATACTTCGCGAATAATTTTTGTAGCATTTTTCGATTATCACAGGTGACCAACAGGCTCGTCGTAATTATCAGACAATGATATATACTCCTTCGAGCTAAAGTTAAAAAATCAAACGAGTTTTCACGGTAGGTTATAAGATATCAGTGCTGAAAGTGACAGCATTACAATGAGGATAAAATAGATGGGTAAGAACAATAGACATGGTTTTATTGAATGCGTCAAGTATTTTTTGAAGATATTTTAACGAATGAGTTTGTGTGAAAGTGTAAACAGAAGCCATCTTGTACAACTACGTCCCATTTGAGCCGTTTTGGAAAGAGAATCTAGTCTACTGCAGTTTTGTGATGGCTGCGATTAACTGTTCGTTTTTGAGCTTTTAAGAGCTTGTAATCACATTTCCACATATTTTACACCTACCACACAGCAGAGTAAGACATGGTGAATCTTTTGATATCAAATAACTGTAATGTGAATTTTGTTGCAAGTCAACCTTTAAGCAATTCAAGGATGTTTGAAGTTGTGCATATGATAGTCATGAAAAAAATCATTTATTCTGGTGGTAGTATTTTGTCTTTAATAAATTTGCAAATATAATCTCATTTTTGCAACAATAATTGAATTTTTGATAAATTTGTGTTTTATCTGATATTTTTAGACAATTCCCTAAATGGGACAATCATCTTGGTGGTCACACCTGATACCCTTAGAATGCTCAACACCACTCCTAACCTTAATTTCTCCGCCCTGCAAACAACCAAACCAAGCCGCTATTACATCGACAATGATGATATTCTTGCTGACCACAACACTCGAGTACAGTTGGTCGGTGGAGAGGCCACATGGTGTCGTATTGACATGCAAACTGATAATGAGACTTTGCAGGGGCTCTTTAGAGAGATTGTACAAAATGCTGCCATTCGAGGTGCTGACCCAAACGCTGGTAAGGCTCAGGTTATTTTCATCAAGCATGTTTTTTATTATTTCCATTATCCCTCCATCTTGTTAAATATTAGCTGTTGGTTCAGGAACCATGCTTTAAAAGCAAGCCAAATGATCTATGATCTGCTATTAGAGTGTAGCTGATTCTGCTGCCGGCAGTTATGCAATCCAAACGATTGTTTCAGAAAACAAGCAATTTGCTTTTCATGCCTTATTTTTTCTATTAATCACATTCGTTGAAATGCTGATAGCTCATAACAATAATTTGGTTCTATTGTGAGAATCAAGATTGTACACCTTTACGTGAGCGACGTTTTATCGAGTCTGTTACTATGCTTCCATGAAGAGCATGATGCAAATTTGGAGTTGTGCACACCATTGTTAGCACGCAATGTGGGAACATAATGTGTATTAACATGGATCAATAATAACATGCCATAGGTCAATAATAACATGCCATAGGTCAATAATAACATGCCATAGGTCAATAATAACAAGCCATAGGTCAATAATAACATGCCATAGGTCAATAATAACATGCCATAGGTCAATAATCACAGTCCATAGGTCAATAATAACATGCCATAGATCAATAATAACAAGCCATAGGTCAATAATAACATGCCATAGGTCAATAATTAGCAACACAGTCTTGTCACGCTTGGCAGCATTCTGAACTCCTCAAATCGAAATAACAATGACTTGAGTGTGAAACAAGTTTAAAATAGAATAGCTTCTGCATCATTTCCTTCCGCATCGTTCATAAGTGTCATTTCCATCTTTTACTAGCATGAAACGTTTGATAAAGATTTGCGAGTAACGAAACTCGTTTGACTTGGGTATTTTTACCATTTCCTTCTTGCGGATGACGACAAACTTGCGCATCATCTGCATCATGAAAACAGTGAATGACTCCTTTTCAGATGGACAGTGATTTCTACAAGTTTATCATATTTTAAGCGATTGAATGATGCTTAAAATTGCGCATATGATAGTCATTAATTCTGACGACCGTATTTTTCCTTTAATAATTTTTCAATTAGATTCTATTTTATTTGAATGATAATTCAATTTTTGTTAGATTTATATCTATATTCAGTTTGCGGTTACTCATACACAAAAACTGTAATAGATATTCAATAAGAAATACAGAAAAAGTTATTTTTACGTGCATAGCTGAGCTAATCTACATGTCTGAACCACAATTATTGGTTAAATATTTTTAGTTTTTAGCTTGTAGCGTATTGCCATAACTTTGCGCTGATAAATGATTTTCTTACATACAGTTCCTTGTTACCACTAAAGGGTTTATTGGCCTTCAAACAGTTCGAGCATTTATATCGACTACCAGTGATACTTTAATATAACACATTCAGACCATCAATCATTAACTCTCAATGATACTTTAATATAACCCATTCAGACCATCATGAATCATCAACTCTCAGTGATACTTTAATATAACACATTCAGACTATCATCAATCATCAACTGCCAGTAATACTTTAATATAGCACATTCAGACCATCAATCATTAACTGTCAGTAATACTTTAATATAACACATTCAGACCATCAATCATCAACTGTCAGTAATACTTTAATATAGTACATTCAGACTATCATCAACTGTCAGTGTCTGTGGTGCTGTCATAGATCAATGAATCACTGAATTTAAGACATTAGGCTGCACTTTCATGCAGCTGTATCTCCATTAGTGCAGCTGATTTATTCGTCGTATTCAGCATTGAAGCGTCAAGATTTCAGATTTTAAAGATTTTAAACTCTTACTTGTTTGAAAAACAAGTTAGAGCTTAGCTCTTATTTGTTTGAAACAAATTTGGCGGCTGGTATTTACAAGTGAAACTTGACCTGCTGATCCTGAACCACGCCATTTTTGACAAAATAGCTTCTCTTAGACTGATAGTAAATGTTGAGCTAAGAAACTTATTTAGCCTTTTAATTTGGTTTTGTATTTCAGAAGAGAGTTTATCTTCCATATTTGATTACTGTTTGCCAATAAGGAAACCAAGGTCCTACTATCTCGGACAGACCGATCGACTAAAGTTCTCAGTGCTTTCGTATCTGACGAACAGCAAAGCTTCATCTTTGCATAAGCTTCTTTATTTTATGCTTACTCGACGACCAGCAATAAACATGTACTATATAGAGTTGTTTGTGAACCTGAAAACAATTTAGTCGATGAAGTACATAGCCAAATATTTTAAATTACTTTAGATTACTTAAGTAAGTACTTTGGTGTTGAGTTTGCGCAATCAGACCACGTAGGATCTATCGTATATTTGTAAAATGCATTAGCTGAAAAGATGAAAAAATTTCTGTTGTATTCTTCAACTATAACGCGTGCTGTCAGCAGGAGGTCATTACAGTGCATTCCTTGAAACTTCATCACACTTTGTAGGACTTGCGTTGCTGCCTTGCCTAGTCAGCATAGAAGATTATGCAGCAATACGTTTACTAAATTATAGATGGTCTAATTTTTTATAAACTGTTGAGACAAAATATGTGGGACGATCATTCTCAAAGCTTTCAAAATTTACATAACTTTATCGAGTTTGTACTCAAGGAAAACAATGCTGTCATTTTGCAGGTAGTACAATGTCTAAGAGAAAAGGAAAAATCCCATCCAGGAAAGGACAACGAGGTGCTTTTACTGTCATTCCCAATCACTTTTACATGTATAATGGAATGGTGAGTCGTCTGTACATGGAAGTTTGTGTGTAAAAATGTTACTGTTACAGCAGAAGCTTGTTGCATTCAAAGTTTTGATGGACAATACTGGTAACCCTCGATACTGGCACATCTCGATACGGGTACAAAAATGTAAAATTAGATATTTTTCTTAGGACTTTCTTTGTCTGGCCAAAGAATAAGAGAATATAGAGGCTGTTCCTACTCCAGATACTAATGCAATTGTTCACGTGAAAATCATTTAGTTTTTGTAGATTTACCGACACCAGAAATATGAGTGTCATGAATGGCACATTTGAAATTAAAATGGCACATTTGAAAATTACAAATTAAAAACATCGTTCATGATATAAAAGTTAGTTTTTAAAAAAAATTCAAAAAGTAATAATCGGAAAAAATAATATTAGTTAATAATGAAAAGTACACATTTAGAGTGTGCATCCGTGAAAAGAATATGCTGTATATAGTAAGAGCGATGGAAATGATAAAAACGGCTTAGCCTTGTGGTTACTAGTAGAGTACTAGTAGTTACTTTGCGATTTGAATGTCGCAAGTTCAAATCCAGTTTGAAGGTGATTTCTTGTTGCTAAAACTTTATTGCTATAACTGGACAGACAAACGACAAACAGACAAACATTGAGATGCATATACTGTATATAGATAAGGATGTGCTTTCTTCACCGCCTGCCAGGCTGGTCTGAGCAGTTGCATCAAGAAATTTAGCAGAAGACTCCATCTGGTGTGATGCTGCTTTGGTTCTGCTGCATACTGTCTTTAGCTCAGTTTCAAACTTTTATTATGTGGCTGTTTATAAGGACATTCATTACCGATCACGTATTTCGGCTCACCACACTTCTACCAATCACCTTGCAAAATGTTTGAACATATCGCTTTGTCCCAAACTTGCTCATTTGTGTTACAAGTTTCAAAATCCTGTATAAACTATGTCCAGAATATTTGTATTTATCCTTACACACATATGACATATATCATTTTCTATCCCTTCGTACGTTTCAGTTTATGGGCTTTTTGTTACTACAACTTTCAATTCAATATCCTGACTCCTTTGTTCTTCTTTTTGGCATATAATATATATAGGACTTTATTGGCAATAATTTCATTTCACAAATAGAAATTTTTTTTCAAATTAGGCCATACACCAATAGTAAAACAAAAACAAGGAAAAAAAACAACAGTTGGCCATTAAAATTGAATGAATAAGGAAAAACATAATTTTGTTGATGATTACTAATGGAAATAAAAAGTTATACATACCAGAATGAGTCATTTGACAAAATACTTGGTACAGTGAGAGGAAGGTTGAACCATCTTTGACACGATTTCTAACAGCTTTTTCATTCTCATGAGTTTTTGAATGGACCACAATGCCAGGTGGATCGTGGTTGTTTATCACAGACTGCAGTTCTTTGGTTATTTGCAGCTTTTAATGAAGTTTGACTATGAGGATTTAAAAAAGAGGAGTTACCTTTAGTGGTTACTTGACGATTACTGTGCGATTCTTTGACTTCAACTAGTGAATTTAATCAGATCATCTACTTGAATTTTAAAAGATTTTGATTGTTCCACTCTTTGACTTGAGCTATCATGATCTTAACTCAAAGTTCACTGTTTGGATTTTATGGTGACAGGTTATTATGGTGACAAGTTATTATGGTGACAGGTTATCATGGTGACAGGTTAACATGGTGACAGGTTATTACGGTGACAGGTTAACATGGTGGCAGGTTATCATGGTGACAAGTTATTATGGTGACAGGTTATTACGGTGACAGGTTATCACGGTGACAGGTTATCATGGTGACAGATTATTACGGTGACAGGTTATTACGATGACAGGCTATTACGGTGACAGGCTATTACGTATACAAGTTATTATGACAGTTTATTATGGTGACAGATTTTTACGGTGGCAGGTTATTACGGTGACAGGTTATCATGGTGACAGGTTATCATGGTGACAGGTTATCATGGTGACAGGTTATTACGGTGACAGGCTATTACGGTGACAGGTTATTACGTATACAGGTTATTATGATGACAGGTTATTATGGTGACAGATTATTACGGTGGCAGGTTATTACGGTGTCAGGTTGTTACGATGACAGGTTATTACGGTGACAGGTTATAACGGTGACAAGTTATTACGATGACAGGCTATTACGGTGGCAGGTTATTACGTATACAGGTTATTATGGTGACAGATTATTATGGTGACAGATTATTACGGTGGCAGGTTATTACGGTGACAGGTTGTTGCGATGACAGGTTATTACGGTGACGGGTTATTACGGTGACGGGTTATTACGGTGACGGGTTATTACGGTGACGGGTTATCACGGTGACAGGTTATCATGGTGACAGGTTATCATGGTGGCAGGTTATTATCGTGACAGGTTATTACGATGACAGGTTATTACGGTGACAGGTTATTACGTTTAAGAAGTTTTTTTCGGTAGCTTTTAGCATACTTCACTAGAAACCTTTTTGGTCAGAGAAAAAATTCACCGCGCATATTCTCTCTCTCTTTTTTATTTTCTCACTTTTCTCCACCAATGTACCCTGAATCTTGATTAAAATATTGTAAACTGTGTTTATTTTGGGTAACCAAACATGGCATTACTGCCCTACAGATCAACGCGATCAACGTTTCTGACATGTTTACAGCACTAGTACTTCACTCTCTACAGTATGTCGTCCATATCATCAAGGTATTGTGCATAAGAACATGTGACATCTCTCACCATTACATAACCCGTCTGTCACTCTGTTTCCTTTAGGTGGATGATGCGAATTTGAAACCGGCATGCATTGCACTTACCGGCATGCATTGCACTTACCGTGTAATAAGTGTTTTGATCGACATGTTGCATGTCAAGACATGTCGTATGTTGCAGATTAAAGTGGGCGCTTCATTAAAGAATAAGGAATTATACGCTGGAGATCATAGCGGTGCAATTCTGTCTCGTCGAATCTAAATAGGAATGACTGAAGTGTGGAAAATGTTTAAAATGGAATATTTTGCGCGGCATTTCCTTGCGCATCATTCACAAGGGCTGTTTCCATCTTTCGCAAACCTGAAACAGTTGATAACAATGCCTGTCTTCATACATCAGCTTCTCTTTCACCCTTTTTTTAACTCATCGCATCACACTCTGAAGTCAAACTTCACTTCGACTACCTCATTCGCTCTGCAAAACGTACACAACATAAAACTACACAAATCTAGGTTACACATAAAACTATGCTATTGGTGTACATGGTAGGTACATGGGGTACACAGTAGGTAGATGCTTAAAGAGGAGAAAGTGAGTCACTCACTATGTTTCCATGGTACGAATGATACAGATTCGGAGTTGTGCGCACGTTGAGTTACGATATGATAAGTGTTTTAATTGACATTTGCATGTTGCGGATTAACATGGGTGCTTTATTAAAAGAGAAGGATTTCTATGCCAGACGCCATATCAGCGCAATCCCATTTCATCATATCGAAATGGAAACACCTGAAGAGTAAAAAATGTTCAAAGTTGATTCGCTTGCATGACATTTTGTCCGCATGATTTGCGAGTGCCGTTTTCATCATTCATTACATAAACATGAAAGATTAGATAAAGATTTACGAGTAACGAAATTCATTTGACTGGCAGGTTTTTGCTGTTTCCTTCTTGCGGATGACATAAACTTGCAGATTATTCGCCAGTGTGTACCTTATTGAAACAGCGTGTACCTTTTTTTACCAGTTTTGAGTTGTCGTGTTTAGCATCATTGGCACGGCAGCATTTAACTCTCCTACATATTTTAAGCAATGTTGCATGAACATAGTCAGTTGAGATGAGTGGCCGACTATCATTCACGCTAACAGCAAAACTGCTCGCTTGTCAACAGTTTCGTCGCTTATTGTTGTACAATACTAGCATTTGCAACAACGAATATTGTTGATAATTTGTCTTTAAGTCAGACATAAGAAATGCTAAAGTTCATGATCTTAGCTTTTTATCTGTCACTAGGCTTTTATCAATAAACTCGGCGAGTTAAAGCTAAACCAACACAATTGATAAGCTTGTTTTATATTGCTTTTGCTGCCGTTGCACTTTGCTGTTGTAGAGTTGCTATCGTTGTTCGGCAAGCTCGTTCACTCTTCTCATAGCTCATCAAACTACTTGTATTTCTTTTACAGAACCATTGCTTTAACCTTCAGGCATTGATTGCAACTGAGGCAGTGTGTTGGTTTCATAAATTGATACTTTTTCTGATGGTTTCGAAATGCGGCGAACGGTTTTTTCATGAAAATAACCTTAGCAAGTGTAGAACTACAAGAGGATTATTATTGGCTGAGATAAAGAATTACTGTTTTTGATGTTTGGTAATGATTGAATCAATGAGATGAATTCACTGTAACCCCAGTTGATGTTATAAGTATACATAACAATATATGTACTTGCCCAGTGAGATTATGTTTTAAGGAGATTCATTCATTTGACCTCACTGGTTATTATGTGTCTATAGGATTTCACATACTGTATCTTCCATGTCGATGACGTGATAATTTTGTATAAAAATAAACAATTAATATATTGCCTTATTCCAAACTTGCTTGTTTCTGCATTTGTGTTACAAGTTTAAAAATCCTGCGTAAACTATGCCCAGAATATTTGTATTTATCCTTCCGCACATATAACAAACACCGTTTTCTATTTGTCGTATTCTATTGTGATACCAACATACTATATCCACTATTATATTTTTCAGTTTATGAACTTTCTGTTACTAAAACCTTCAATGCACTATCTCGACTCCTTCACAATACTATAAAATTACCAACTTTTCAATGCACTCAATATTTCCGATTTCTGTCTTTTCACTTTTTCTTCTTTTGGCGTGTAACAAAAAACGTCATTTTATTGCTGATCACAAATAGTCAATAATGGCAATAGAAAGTTATACATACAATTGCTGATCACAAATAGTCAATAATGTCAATAGAAAGTTATACATACAATTGCTGATCACAAATAGTCAATAATGTCAATAGAAAGTTATACATACAATTGATGTAATTTTGCTCATTCTACTTTTCAGCGTCTATTAAAAGTCAACTCATTTGAATTTTAATTCAAAGTAAGTTTAATTTATTTCTTAAACTGTTTCTTCTTATCAGCATTTTGCTGTTCATAAGCACTCCTGCTTTGGAGTTGCTCACCACTAACTGAGGAATGCTGAAATATTAGTGAGTCAACTTTTAACATTATTTGGTATCACCAACTAGGATTCACTTGCTTCTCTTGTTTTTGAAGATAAAAAAAGAGAAAGGAGCGAGCAAATCAGGGGATGGCACTCTTATCATTGAACCTTCGCAAGTGCCATGGAAATTTGTTGGAGACCCGCTCACTGGCTATCTTGTCAACCAATCAGAAAAGGTCCCCGAAAAGCGAGCTGAAATTGAGATTGAAATTACAAAACTTTCTCCTCCAAATGTGTACAGCTTCAAACTACCTGGTAATTGTGGCTCAACATAGAATTATAAAGATATTGTAGTAGGTCACTCTGTAGAAATGGTCAGTCTCAACATAAAATTATAGAGAGATTGTAGTTGATCACTCTGTAGAAATGGTCAGTCTCAACATAGAATTATAGAGATATTGTAGTTGATCACTCTGTAGAAATGGTCAGTCTCAACATAGAATTATAGAGAGATTGTAGTTGATCACTCTGTAGAAATGGTCAGTCTCAACATAGAATTATAGAGATATTGTAGTTGATCACTCTGTAGAAATGGTCAGTCTCAACATAGAATTATAGAGATATTGTAGTTGATCACTCTGTAGAAATGGTCAGTCTCAACATAGAATTATAGAGATATTGTAGTTGATCACTCTGTAGAAATGGTCAGTCTCAACATAGAATTATAGAGATATTGTAGTTGATCACTCTGTAGAAATGGTCAGTCTCAACATAGAATTATAGAGATATTGTAGTTGGTCACTCTGTAGAAATGGCAAGCTCGCCATGATCTTGTAGAAAACTTAGAGTATCTTCAAAATAACCTACTTATATGCATTTGCACCTTTTGTTAGCTTGTTTACTTGATAAACTAGATCATTATCAGTATGTAAATACAAAAAGACTTCACTATTAGCTCTACATACAGACGAAAATACTTGATTGTTAGCAGTACGTACATACAAACATACTTGATTGTTGGCAGTATGTACATAGAAACACACTTGATTGTTGGCAGTTTGTACATACAAACATACCTGATTGTTGGCAGTATGTACATAGAAACACACTTGATTGTTAGCAGCATGTGCATACAAATATACCTGATTGTTAGCAGTACATACAAACAAACATACCTGATTGTTAACAGCGTGTACATAGAAACACACTTGATTGTTGGCAGTTTGTACAAACAAACATACCTGTTTGTTAGCAGTACATACAAACAAACATACCTGATTGTTAGCAGTATGTGCATACAAACATACCTGATTGTTAGCAGTACGTACATACAAACATACCTGATTGTTAGCAGCATGTACATACAAACATACCTGATTGCCAGCAGCATGTACATACAAACATACCCGATTGCTAGCAGCATGTACATACAAAAATTCTTGATTGTTAGCAGCATGTACATACAAACATACCTGATTGTTAGCAGCATGTACATACAAACATACCTGATTGTTGGCAGTACGTACATACAAACATACCTGATTGTTTGCAGTACGTACATACAAACATTCTCCACTGTTGGCAGCATGTACATATCATAGACTAGAATCTGGTTAAATTGTGTGCTCCTTGTATTCTTTCTCTCTAGAAGTTCTGGAGCCTTCTACATACATGGTACACTTACGAGATGGTGCCCTTCCATCCGACCATGAACTAGGTAAATTTTTCTGCATTTCTAGTGTATTCAAGTCGATGACCTTTTTTACATTCGCTACTAGTGCCTTTACTACTACTACTGTAGTAGCTACCCCTTTTTTTACTGCTGAACTAGCACTACTAATACTTCTGCTAGCACTGTTAGTGTTCAACTATCTTTACTATTCTTGTTGTAGCTACCACTGATACTGTTACCTGTATTGTTTCTACTACTTCTGACACTTTCCTTAAGTGTCAGTTGCTCAACTTATATACTGGACACCTGATACTCTAATATAGTCAAACCATGCGAATTTAATCTGTTCCAGTACTCGCATATGATTTGTACTTTGTATGTCATGCTGTAGCGGTTATTTGTATAGGAATTTTGTTTCATTTAATTCCTTCTACAGGTTTAAAACCTAACAGTCAATATTAGAGCTGAAGCAAATGCATTTTATAGAACTCTATAAAAGATTATCTTTAAAAGTTAAATTATAGGTCAAAAACTATAAAAGTTAATTGATGATAGGTAAAAGTAGATTTTTGTCACATCGCTTTAATTTTAAATTCCAAGGGCATTTTGAAATTTCATTTTAAAATGAAGGGAGATGTAGCTGCAACATTACAGGACAAGAGCATGTTAGGGGTGGGTCTTTCTGGAGGCATGGAGCTTATTGAGCTGGGAATATGCGAACTTTCATTTAACAATTTATTCACATATGTTAGGTTTTTTTTAATTTTATCTTTACTTATCATGGCAAGTCTCTTCAATTTTACATCCTTGCCAATGTAATCAAACCCTAACTTACAGTCATCTCTACATGCAAATTTTTTAATATATAAAACCTAAAATTTGTACAAATGTTTGTCTCACTGTGCAAATTAATTTGCCAGCATATGGCATCTAAAAATTTTTAAGTATTACAAAGATGTTAGTAAAATTAAAAGAGCTGTTAGCTTTATATCGAATTAAAGAGAATCCTATGGAATTGTATACAAATATTTTCTTCAACATACAAAGGTTATGAAGCAATTATCGAAACAGAGTAATGGTGTACAGTTAGAGCCTGCATTAAAACAATGGAGTGCTTGTTCAGCTTGTATACAAGCTATAACATCATCATAAGGTTCAAACCCAAGCTTTAATGGGTCGCTCACGCCATTTTTGGAGAAGTCTTGTTCTTCCGAGAATTTTAACCATGATCAAGTTTTGCCGATTTTAATCTTGAAACATCCTGGCAGTGCAGATCACCTAAAACTCCTAAAATCTCAAACGATAGAAAAATATTTATACTTTCTGATAATATTTGACACGAGTGACCCTTGAAGTCTCTTACTCTTTGCTACCTATTGACTGAATGGAGCATGAAATGAGGTTGGTAGACTTTGCGTCATATCACAAAATGTTGTGTGTATTATGTATTATCTGGGAACCTAAAGTTGTAACTGAAATGGCACCAATCCTCATTGTTTCGTTTCGAATGGTAAAGCCATTCATGTTGCATAAGCTGAGTAAACTGCATGCCTTCCATATATATTTTACAGGCAACCGACGAATTGTAGTTCGTTCTCTCCAGAGTTCGGGTGCGTACATTTCTCTAAATTTATTTGGAGAAAACCATCTGGCATGGCTGAGCGAAGTGCCTGATTTTTCCTCCCCTCAACACTGCAAACAGGCTGACACAGCATTGTGTTCTCTTTTTGAAAAGTCGCAACTCCCCCTTATGCTTCCCAGAGTCACTGGCAAGTGGTTAAATTACCAAATAGTCACATTTTAAATGTAATTTTCATCAATCATATGAATATCATATATTATTCATTTGGCGACACTGAGCTATGGACTCTCTCTGTAGCCCTGGCTCTTTTGTTCTCTCTTTAGCACTGGCTCCTTTGTTTTCTCTGTAGCTCTGTGTTCTCTCTCTTTGTAGCTCTGACTTCTTTGTGCTCTCTATTGAGAGATTTTTTCGAGAAATATTTTTCTAGAGATGAAAAAGTCATTTTTTGGAGGTCTTTTTCTTTTGAGCGTTTTGACCGCGATTAAGCTTTGCCGATTTTTATCTTGAAACATCCTGGCAGTCGGATCATCTCAAACATCAAACAAAATCTCAAATGATAGAAAACTATCTATACTTTCTGATAAAATCTTTTAAAGCTTGACACGAATGACCTTTAAATTAATGGCCAAGTCTTACTACTATGTTTGCATTAACTTGGTTATGGAGCCTGAACTCATGAGGGTTGGGCAGACACTTGACTTGGTTATGGAGCCTGAACTCATTAGGGTTGGGCAGACACTTGACTTGGTTATGGAGCCTGAACTCATGAGGGTTGGGCAGGTGCTTGACTTGGTTATGGAGCCTGAACTCATGAGGGTTGGGCAGACACTTGACTTGGTTATGGAGCCTGAACTCATGAGGGTTGGGCAGACACTTGACTTGGTTATGGAGCCTGAACTCATGAGGGTTGGGCAGACACTTGACTTGGTTATGGAGCCTGAACTCATGAGGGTTGGGCAGACACTTGACTTGGTTATGGAGCCTGAACTCATGAGGGTTGGGCAGGTGCTTGACCTCTGTATACAACAATATTTTTGAAAGCATTCACCAGCTAACATACACATTAGCCTGGGGAGGTAATTATATCTTTTATTCTATTAGCACCAATAGCTCATCTGCAAGTTGTCTCCCATTGGCTACTCGGTTTTTCTCTTCTACTTGGTTATAGTTATCTTGAATTAGACAGCGAATTCTGAAACTTTTTTAATTATTATCAGAGATAAAGGACTTCTTTGTCCACATGCTTTTGTAAGTTTTGGCACAAGTTACCATGTTTGTAAGTGATATTCATTATTCTAGTTGATATTTTTAAAACAGCGTATGAAAGTTTTCCTGAATATCTATACATGTATGGATGAAAGTTGGCTTCTCACTATTAAGTTAAAATTGTATTTCGAGTTTGAGCAACTGGTTTATCGTACACGCTATTTTCATAAAACCGTGCAAATTGTCACACTCTCTATCACTATGGGGCACTTTCAAGAATGGCGGAAAAACAAAACAAATTTGTGCTAATGGATTTATTATGTGTTCATTTTCATCTCTCCAATTAAGATATTTGTGTTCATAGCAGCCAGTGCACCTGTGCAGATATGTTTGCCTTGTTTGAGGAAGATGTCAGCTATTTAGATAGCGTCTTGAATGGTTGTTATGTTTCTAGGCACCAAGTTTCCGACTCTGATGCATGTCGCCTGTTTCTATGGTATGGAGAACCTATTCCGTAAAATCATCGACTCTTACTGTTCACTCAGCGCTCTTAACATCACTAATGTGGACCTCAAAACACCGATTAATCTCGCTGATGAACAAGGTCATTCAATCTTGGCTGAGCTACTTAGAAACCAACTGGTATGTTAATCCCATCTCCTCTACTCTAACCCTGTTTTTTGGTTCGGTATGTTGGTGTAATGATATGGCCTTGTACAAGGCATAGACACGTACGTCAGTTTTCATAGTAATTACATCTTTTTACATGATGCAAGAGCTTTTTTTGGATGGTCGAGTTTTAGACCTTTAGAAGCTTAAGGATGTGTATTTTAGCCTCTTTTTCCTTTAAATAAAACAAGACATATAACTGTTATAGTTACTATCACTTTTTGATTATATAAAACATAGATATCATCTGATTGGGTCTCTTTCTCCTTTTTAGATGATACTTGACATGTATGTTAGCTGTTATAGTTACTATCGCTTTTTGAGTATATAAAACACGAGTGGAATGCCCGGCGTTGCATGGTTATTAAAAATCAGCTTATAAGCAGTGATAGCAATGCAAAACTTATAAACTCAGCTTATAAACAATGCCACTTGCCATTAGCCTGGCACATTGCCAATGGATAATTTAAGTAAGCCAGTTATCTACTGCTTTTACTAATACATTGAATGACGTTGCGCCATAACGGAGGGCGGTAGCATATTTTCACCCACATAGCCACGTATATCGAACAAGAATTTATCAATCTCGTGTGGCTCACTGGTTTAGCCTAGTGTTTTGGGATTGGGAGGTTCCGAGTTCAAATCATCCGCAATACGAAATCTCTGTTCTAAGATTTTAATAGCTATAACTGTATTTATAGTGCAAACTTTGAGATTTTTATATATATAAATGGATATCAGCTGATATGGTCTCTTCTCTTTTAGATGATACAAGACATGTATGTCAGCCAATACAGTCATTATGTCAGACTCGATCCAGCTGTCAGTGATGGTAAGTTGGTCCTACTAACATATTCGTTAATGTCTTTTGACTATTTCTAATGTTATCATTTCTGTTACGTCTAAGATACATGTATGCCATTTAGTTTGTCATCATAACTATGCATGTTTAGTAATACTTTCTTTTGCGTGCTACCATTTTAAGTCTACTCAATATTAATTTTATCACCTTTCATTTTTTAGGAGATTTTTATGACACAGTTTGTTCATTCCCATTTCTCGCAGGTTGGTATATACGTACATGTATATTCATTGCTCATCTAGCAATAGCTGCAGTTAATCATGCTGGTCAACTACTAACTATAAACTAGTCTGGTTTATAAATGGATACGCACTCATTGCGTAATTGAGTCTCGCAACCCCTCAGAATGTCCTAGTTATTATTGGGCTACAATTAGCCAATCTCGAGTAGTTAATGATACAAGTCCTAATCTAACTTAAGGAGCTCTAGCCGAGTTTCTTGACTAGTTTGTGTGTTAGGATGCAGTCAATAGACCTTTAGCTAAACTGACTAATAAGTATGCTCATACTCGCTTTATTGTTCTTCATATGTCTATGGCAATTGTCTCTCTTACTTTTAGTGTGATTAACATTTTTGTATATTTCCAC
The DNA here is from genome assembly GCF_963576615.1 of Watersipora subatra. Classification (NCBI taxonomy): domain Eukaryota; kingdom Metazoa; phylum Bryozoa; class Gymnolaemata; order Cheilostomatida; family Watersiporidae; genus Watersipora; species Watersipora subatra. Next base: position 37,053,660 of record NC_088711.1, on the reverse strand, counting down.
AGATGATGGATACGTGACTGGTGCCAAGACTGTTCATGAGAATGAAGGTTCAGTACATGATTTATCTAATGCTATATTATAATCAGCGTTGTACTTCATAAGCGCATAGACCATAGGTCATTAGTGTGTAGGTTTAGGGTAGGAACTTTTCAATCTTGAAATAACTCATTCATATTCTACTTTGAAGATATTTTTACATACAAATCTTGCAATAAACTCGCAAAAATGTGTGTATAAAATGTTGTAAGTATTTGTATGCTTCCTTGACTGCATGTTTTCATGTTTTAGTAATTTTCTTCAAATTGGGCAATCTTGAAAATTGTTTCAAAATTTGTAGGTCTTTCAGATGGGTGGGTGTGTCCCTAGATGGGCGGTCCTAGATAGGGATGGTCTCTCCAGATATTTGGGCCTCTATAGATGGGTGGGTCTGTCTAGATGGGAGAGTCTTTTTAGATAGTATAGTGTATGTAGTGATACCATAACTTACATGTTATGTTAACTTCTATCAATCAATAGTATGTAGTGTTAACATAACTTACATGTTATGTTAACTTCTATCAATCTATAGTATGTAGTGTTAACATAACTTACATGTTATGTTAACTTCTATCAATCAATAGTATGTAGTGTTAACATAACTTACATGTTATGTTAACTTCTATCAATCAATAGTATGTAGTGTTAACATAACTTACATGTTATGTTAACTCCTATCAATCTATAGTATGTAGTGATAACCTTTTACAGATTCAGAGTATGTCTATACAGTAGCTGGTGGTTCTCGACCACTACCTGAGCATTCAGTGTCTTATAGCCCACAAGCACCGCTGGAGGACCAGCATACACCTCATCCACAGAGTGCAACCATATGTAGCTCGAGTTCACTGTTCGAACATGATATTCCATCAGGTATGCCATTGGCTTACTATTTCCATCCTCTATGACAGCTTGGATAGCAATATATCCCAACATATCAGCCGATTCTAAAACGCACATTTTTTTTTACCAAACTCAGGGGTCCGGTTTATTTGCGAGTAACTCTGACTGAAAGCGAATGAAATGTCATTAGGCTAACCTAATATTAACAACCACAACTCGAACCACTCTAAGCATGCAGCTGGTAGCTTTTTACACAGTTTGTTTTGTGCAGAAGCGATGGTTTGCACTCGAAGAAAAGCCACTTGTGAAGATTCATAAAGAAAATGTAATGGAGCCGGTGCGTCTAGCTTTTTTTGTCCAGCTTTTGTTATCACGGTTCGAGTTGTTAGATAATAGCATGCTATGACTGCTATAACAGTCATGTTAGGTCATACACATGATGGCTAGCGTCTTATGTACATCACATGCAATTGAATCGATGATATCGCTAGGACAGTCTTTTACCTAAGAAATGTCTGATCTACCTATTAAAGGAAATGAATGTCGTACACTGCTTCTTTAATAATGGCTACCACTATCATTAACTCTTTCGCTACCTAATAAAATTTTTACCGAGATAATTAGATATTCGGTAAAACCAAGTATTTGAAATTAGAGCATATAAGTTCTCATAAAATTTAACCATATTAATTAGCATAAAATCTTACATCATTTGATGCCATAAAAAGGCCACAAATGTGGTGCAGAATGAGTTCAGATACTTTTGCGTCCACTTCATACTACCATGGTTGACAAGATGAGCATGTTCCGAGCCAGACGAGTTACCACTATTATTATAGCTTAGTAGCTTACGGCATAATTATTACTGTTGAAAATAAATACTCACTTTCACTACTACTATTGCCTAATAGATAGATGGCTCTTATTATAGCAAAGATTTAGACTTGCTCAAGTTACTCAAATTCATTGAGTAAAGAAACTTACCCAGTGGCAACTACATTATCTGCCGCTGTTCATAAGCTGTTTCAAATCTTGAGCGATTGTGTAGCATAAGAAGTAAAAAATGGTTGTTATCAATCTGTTTTAACTATGCTTTGAAATAATTGAATTATGCATTGGCCGGACACACACAGAAATAAGCAAACACCTTCATTTAAAAGTTAGTCTAGTATATGTTGATTACAAATAAATTTTCTGTGCAACAACTTTTTTTAATACTTGTGCAACACCGGGCATTCACTTAGTCTTAACTATAGTAGGAGCTGTGTTCATCCACCCGAAGCCATAGTCTTAACTATAGTAGGAGCTGCGTTCATCCACCCGAAGCCATAGTTTTTACTATAGTAGGAGCTGTGTTCATCCATGCGAAGCCATAGTCTTAACTATAGTAGGAGCTGTGTTCATCCACCTGAAGCCATAGTCTTAACTATAGTAGGACCTGTGTTCATCCACCCGAAGCCATAGTCTTAACTATAGTAGGAGCTCTGTTCATCCACCCGAAGCCATAGTCTTTACTATAGTAGGAGCTGTGTTCATCCATGCGAAGCCGTAGTCTTAACTATAGTAGGAGCTGTGTTCATCCACCCAAAGCCATAGTCTTATCTATAGTAGGGGCGGTGTTCATCCACCCGAAGCCATAGTCTTTACTATAGTAGGAGCTGTGTTCATCCACCCGAAGCCATAGTCTTTACTATAGTAGGAGCTGTGTTCATCCATGCGAAGCCATAGTCTTAACTATAGTAGGAGCTGTGTTCATCCACCCGAAGCCATAGTCTTTACTATAGTAGGGGCTGTGTTCATCCACCCGAAGCCATAGTCTTAACTATAGTAGGAGCTGTGTTCATCAACCCGAAGCCATAGTCTTTACTATAGTAGGAGCTGTGTTCTTCCATCCGAAGCCATAGTCTTAACTATAGTAGGAGCTCTGTTCATCCACCCGAAGCCATAGTCTTTACTATAGTAGGAGCTGTGTTCATCCATGCAAAGCCATTGTTGGAGGTTGATAAAAAACTTTACATCATACGGATTTCAACTCACGACATTTTTCTTTGTAGACTGACACCGTAACACCTGCACCAATCGACTGACTTCTCAGATTTGGGAATAATTTTATGCATAGTTATTACACCTGCTGATTTCTGTCAGAATACTAGTCTCACGACCAAACACGAGCGAAGCGATTGTTTGGAAGATTTATGATAAATGCATATGTGCACACAACTCACGAAAATTATTCATCAACGGCCTTCGCAAACCCTTGTACCGAAATCTCATCAATGAATTTAACCATTTTTCAATGGAGTCGTTTAAGTATAATAACGATACAAAACACATATAAACCTATTTAAATATGTTACCAAGTCTTTATTATTTTTAGAAAATTTTCTAAACCTTACAAATCTGATCGGATTATACATAAATAGACAGATTAATTTGGCCTGAAATCGTTATTAAAGCTTGACAAGCTTTATTTTTATCAAAATTAAGACCGGCAAACGAAACGCCAAGTGACAGAGAATAGAACCATTAAGTCGTGCGCATTTCACGGAAAAAAAAACATGCATATTTCACCAGTCTATAGCATTGTCCAATTGCCGAAGGTTTCTGGAATTAACGTAGAAGTACTGAAAAGCAATCATTTCTTTTTTGCCGATTTTAATGTAACTGATATTTTGGACACTTATAATGATTACCTTGGTATTCCAACTGATGTCCAAAGCAGTGAAAGTAGAGGAAATGACGATGATATTTTTGTAACGATTCTTATGAGATTATTACAATATTTAATTATAAGAATAATTATTCGATTTTATAAGATTTAATTATAAGAATAAGCATTCGAATTTGCAAGATCGAAGTATATAGTGACCGATGTTGGGCAATATGTTACTGTTATTATTTTTTCTAAATAGCTTTGTTAAATAGATTTTTTTTAAATCTATAAATATTACAACTTTTTGATATTGTTAGCTATGATGTTTTGAAATGTAAACAAAATTGTACATTGGTTTTTTATTATTACTGTATTACTATATTAATAATATTGGTTATTCTAGTAATATCAGTGCATTTTACTTCTGATATTGCATTTCTCCTATTGCGGGGAGAGATATAAACATATAATCTTTTCCTTTCATTATTGCTGTTTGTTGTACATAATAACACTCAGTACATTACAGCTACCATTGCAGTTATCCTATTGCACTGCAGTGCCATTTGACTGCTAATATTGCATTTCTCAACCATCAATACCCTTTCTTTTTTCCAATATCACTTTGGTCGTGGGCTGCATGACAAGGGAATTTCTAGTATTATTGTGTGGATTATAATTTAGCAATGGCAGTGGAAGTTAGTTGCTAGTAGATACTGCAGGTAATTATGCATAGCATTAAAGCTGATGCGCTATCCTAAAACTATTTAAGCACTAGCTGTGCGACCCGGCATTGCCCAGGTAATAAAAAAGTCTGGGCAGAAAATTGATTTGTATTTAACATATAACAACATTTACTATTCTAACTTTCAAACTACATATCATGAGGGAAGTGTTTTGTGTAGTTTAAATAAATTAAGAGACAAATGAAAACAACTGTAAAGGTTTTAAAACTTTGTCAAATGACTGTAACTTTCAAGCTATTAGCCTGGCACATTGCCAATGGAAAATTACGGTAAGTTGCTAGGCTTCTAATGACGGTACTCCATGACATTGCGTCAGCATTGTTGTCCAGCTGCAGTTATTCTAATAATAGCTATAGCCGGAATGCAGACAGACATACGACATACACACGGACATATTTTGAGAAATATATATATATAAGTGTTGTATGATCGCTGACATAGTGTTTATCGACGGATGCGTAGTGTTTATCGACGGATGCAGAGTATCTCCGCAATGACATGCTCTTTAATACAGTGTTTATCGGCAGATATGTTGGTTTCAATGTATTTCTGCTATGACATGATCTCCAACATGGTGTTTGTCGATAGATACCTTGGTATTATATGATTTCTAACATAGCATATATTTATTAGGCAACAGATACTTTGAGATCGTTTGCATTATGACATAGCATTTTCTTTTACTAACAGATGCCTTAGTACCAGATGATATCAGCGAGAACTTTCCAAAAGAACTCAAGCAGATCGGCATGCTCATTGCCAATGGTGAAATTAACATCAACCTTGCCGAGAAACACTTGCGGGACTGGACAAAGCGGATGAACTCACTTAAGCTACATGAAAAGCTTGAGAAGCGATTAGAGGTGCAATATGTTTTCTTGTTTAGAGCTTGTCATTGCTTCAGTGCAGTTCAGTTGTTTCAGATCTTGGTGATGACCTGCGTAATATGTATGTCACCGTTGAATATTTATTTACGTTGTCTGCTCAATGTGATGATTGTCTGATAAAAACAAGTTTACTTGTTGTGACTTCATGTATAAAGCGCTCAAGTTTGAAAGGAGCTAGAATAAAACAAGGTATAGAGTGGCTAAAATACCTATGTTGCACTACAACGTTGTTTTATATGTTTACAATAAAATTAAAAGTACAGCTTTAAATCTGAGCAAAACACTCTCATCAGGTGCTAAGACCATAGTATGGTTTTAGCAAACGGTTGCTTGCTAAAACCTTTGTTTGTTTGTTGTACGTATGTACTTTTGTTTTGTCTGTTAAAACCTTGTTCGTTTGCTGTATGGTTTACCACACGAAACGATGTTGTACATGTAATGCAATAAATTTTCATTACTCTATAAATTGTTTCATCTGATATCGATAATTAAGAATAAGTGTTTTTTTAGCTCCAAATAGCCCTAAAAAAGGATATGAGTGAGAGATACATCGACAAGGTGAGTACAATATATCCATTGCTCTCATTAAATTGAGACGCGTGGGAGGTAGAATACAGATGTAGATCTCTTTGTATTAGGCTGGCTATTTCTTTTGATGCCTAACTTTGGAATAAAATTATTTTGATGATTTATTCTTGAAAATTCTTGCAAACCATCTCTAGAAACAGATATGCATTGATGAAGCCCTTAGATAAAGCTGATAGCCACCAATATAGATGCGCAAATATGAGCTTTGGTTTGCCTATTTTGTTTTAGCAAGAAGAACCACCGACAATCGCACCTCGTAAAATTTCAACTACACAGCAGCGGGTGAAAAAATTACCAGCAGTTCCCCCTAGTTCAGCTCGTAACCAAACGAATAGTCCAGTTGTACCTCCACGCATTCTTCCAAGCGAGACTAATCAAAGCTACAGAAATAGGATGAATATGAATGAGGACGTCTATTTAGTGCCTAGCCCTGCCCCTCCTGTCAAACCAAGAACTTAACTTACTTAACTCATAACTTAAGTACTTAAGTAATTGCTCGGTACTTAAGTTTAACAAACTCTTATTATTAATACATTGAATGGTGTGTTACAATTAAGATAATTTGATGTGTAGTATGTCAACAAGTCTGGCTTCTTGTTTATAATATTTATAGAAGTTTATATAAAATATATTATTTTTTGCATTTATTATAGTAGTAATTACACCGTTACAGAGGCTTTAGTTAAGTTTGGGTTATTTCAGCTTTGTGGCATTGAGTAATATTATTATCAAGTTTTACTAAATTTCAGTAAATGATATGATATATATTCACCATGTCAATAAAACTTACTGAAGTCTGTAAGGCAATGATCCCTGATTGGTGCTCTTGGGATAAGTAGTAGATTCACTAACCCCGCATAAGTGAAGCTAGTGTAGCCTTTGTTACAGGCAAATCTTGTCTTGATACCGCTAGTACCTCAGGGTAAATACAATTGCCTAGTTAACTTTCTGGCTAGTGACACAGTCTACATAATAGAACACTCGCTTGCTACTGCTAGCTGCCCTGGCAACCACCCATTCATAGAATATCAAAGTGGACAATATCAATGAATTATGAAACATCATTATGGAATACCCTCAACAAACCTGCTGACATTGAAGCAGAAGTCAACATAGGTTACCGTGTTTTACCTAACGCTGACACTAAATATCACGTGTTGAAAAGTATTTCTTTTCGGTGTTCAATCATGTGACTGGCTGGGGTTGGCCGTAGAATCAAAATAGAGTCAAGCACGCATTATTACTATTATTATTACTATTATTATTACTAGGGTAAGCTGCCCATTGTAGCCTTTCAGATTAGTTTATTACCCAACACATGGTTGTAATGCTTTGCATTTTATGGTGGGAGCAAATAATTCTATGTTGCTTGAGGTGTTCAATATTTATTGCCATTTTTATAGATTTTTGTAAAGTACTAGCGGGGGCTTAATCTGAAGTCCTGATCATGGAAAGCATTACAAACTCCCACTATATGCAAAAGCATTCATAAAACAACAAAATCATTAAAGAATTCTTAAATAAATAGTAACGGGAAGACCCTACTGGGAATTTGCAATATGGATTAAAATTGCTGGACCTTTGAAAAATAATTGCGTAGTTGTCAAGTCTACCAAGATTGGAGCTACTCTCCAACTCCTCGATACAGCAAAACTTGCAGGATTTGAAACTCTCGCTGCATATATTATCAAAGGCTCTGCAGTAAAACGTTTCTGTCTTTCACATCTAGCTGAAACATTCCATATCAGCCGATTATGCATTGGTCAAAGAGAGTCGTTATCAGTTAATAATTGCTCTGAAGGTTGCAATGTCAATGACTACAGGTTACAGCTAAAAGTGCTAAACTTACTGCGATTCAAGTTACGTTGATTTTTAATATGCCGTTGGAGGTCAGTATGAAAAAATCTAAGTACATTTATTTGTGTAAGTTAAATTCGTATGGGATAAAATAATTCTTTTTTATAGGAATGATTTCTACGGAGAAAACTTGCTAATAGAAAAAAGTGCATACTGATCAAAGATCAAATCTTGGTGATGACACCATTAATGCATTGATGTTCAAGGTAAGCCATCCAAACTGGTGTTACGACTATAAATTCACTGTTGTGAAACTCCTGTTATAAGTGCAATAGTTTATATGTATTTAACTATGACTATTCCTAGTTGTACCATGTTACTTACTTATCACATTATAATTGAGATTCGGAGTCGCCTCCTCATGATTACATACTTGGCTTAGTGATGAACAGCTTGCACATAACGAGACAGTATGGTAGGAAGTTCATTTCCTTTTCTTACTGAACAAAGTAGACTCAGAAATTATTACACTTTTACTTGTTGTTAGCGATAAACTAGTAACATGAAATTCTACAGCATACCAATAGAATGTCTGCACTTTAGTTATATTGAGGGAGTTGCTGAATGGAGAGCGAGATAATGGTAAACTAGGAGTTATTTTCCTAGAAAAGTAGAAACCTTGTGCTGCTACATAAAATTATTTCGTGATAATAAAAAAGTTAATAAACTTAGGCCGCAGTGATCCTCCAACCCACAGAGACACTCGAACAAAGAGACTGCATGGACAGAGATATTGCTGTATCATGTTCAGTGTGAGTAGTCCCTCGAAGATCAAGCATGATATCTGCTTAGGTTACTGCCAGCAGAAGCTGTCCGTGTTTTTTTAAAAGTTTTGTTGCACAAACAATGGCTCTGTTATCGTGACTGAACATGCCTGAGTCCAGTAGCAAGGGAACCTCCATGACCGGAAACGTGTCCAGTTACAGAGAGTAATTTAAGGTTGGATGTCATTCCTGTCACCATCAGTGGCCTTTTTTGGGAATTCAACTTTGACCTGTTGTTTGCAGATCAGACATCCTAAACCAGTAGGCTGCTCTCATGTTTTAGATCAAACACAAGAGGTATGATTGTCAGTTGAATAACAATGGAACATTTGGGTCATATTCTTCTAAAAGATGAAATAAGTACACAACATTATCACAAAAGACACATGCAAGCTGCAGGTTTCTGTGGAGCTGAAGCGCAACTTCAGTCTGCTTATCTAGTCCGAATGTTCTCCTGTCGATGTTTTACATATGTTATGCTGTTCAGATATCCTTCAAACATTTTTGCGGCGCACTCTTATTTTGTCTTTTTTTTAAACAATATCAAGCTTTGCCCTTTCTACATATTGATCCAAATGGACTTAGCTGTAAATATGCATATTGTGCATTTAGACACATTCGTTCTTAATTTATTGTTTACACACCAACTCTTGTTCTGCTCTTTTCATAAACTTTTACAATTTGAATATGAAAATGGTGTATGACAATCTCACTAATTGTCTTTCAGGTTTTCCACTATTTATTATGTTTTTTAGAAAAAGAATTTTATACACAATTGTTCTAGATTCACACGTACATCACTGTTTCTTTAATACATAGCCAGGTTTTAGTGATGAAAGTTAATTGGAACATTTCTAGATCTGTGAAGCTATAGGGTGTCATAGCTTGTGCCCTTGTGTCATAGCTTACACATTTATAAGCTATGTATCCTTCACATGAATGAAAGGTAGTGCCAAAGTGGGTGTCTAGGAAATTTGTGAACATTGAATGGTGACAGGCTATCATCGACAGCAAGCGTGCTCACCAACTCTAGAAATATGCTCCTTACATCCGCTGCTATCATGTGCTTACTTGAGAGAAAAACCTAAATAGTATATATTTTATAAGTTTATATAGATGAATCTCGTAGTTTGGGCACATATGAATGCTTCAAATTGAGTTTAGCGCAGAGAAGATGCAAGAAAAGATAACTCCACTCTTAATGAATGAATGAATACAACTTTTAATCAACAATGAAGATGATGAACTATTTATTCTCAATAAATGAGCATTATTTATTATTTTCTCAATCGATTACTCGCAGCGTAGAGATTGAAAAAAGTGTGTTCGCGGGTTGTAGCGAGATAGAGCGGAAAGGAGACTTTTTTGATGGAAAAGAAAAATCTTTCTATCGTATATACCATATGCGTAGAGCGCACGAATGTTCTGATGGGAACTAGCTTTTACCGACATCTCAAGCCACTGCTGAATTAGTACTAGATCAGAGTCTTCAGAAAGAGGTAGAAAGTTGAAAAAGAGCTGTGCCATCAAGCAGTTTGACTGACAATGAAAGTAAGTACAAAAAAATAGCTAAAATATATAAAAAGTTACTTCTAAAAGTATACTGCGCTTTAAAATATTGCTAGTGATTTCTACACAATTAAAGTGTCAAGTTTGGATTTATTTAGACAGAGATGGATTATATTAGAATTCTCTGACCGTAAGTAGTTATTGGTTAGAATATTCGTAACTCAAAAATTAATTGTGAGAGAGTAGAACTTGTGATTGTTGTATAGAAGTATTAGCAAAATCAGATAGCATAATGGATATCTTACTTTGTAATAAATAAAGCTGGATGTTTGATGATGATAGAGGTAACAAGTCCCAAGCCTTGTTGTTTTTTGATTTCTAGCAGAATACACAATGCGGAAGTACGTAGTGCGCATGCACAACTGGACATTACATAACATCACCTTTTTCCCCAATACCAATAATAGATCAAAACACAAAGAAAGCCAAAAGGTCTATAACTTAGAATGTCATAACTGAACAGCCTTACTACTGTGTTTCTACACACTAAAGCCTACCTATGGTGAGTGACTAGTCTAAAATTGGGCCCTTAGATTGCGTCATGCAAGAGTAAAAATAAACGAAAATCAGTATTAACCAAACACTGGAAATGAATTATGTGCTTCAAAACAAAAGTGAAGCGTTAAAAGAAATACCTATAGCTGAATAAACCCTGTAAGGGTTAGTAAAAAAGTGCTTCACATCTCATAGTCTGCAAACCTTACTGGCAGCCTAACCCTCCTGCCACTGCTAGTAGTTTGCTCCAAGCCTACTCTGCCCGGTGAAGCCCTACTAACAACAGGGTCCTCCCGCGGTGTTACATTTCCTGAGGGCACTGAGTCAGTGCATTCAACTGTAAGTGTTCTCAATGTAACCCGAGGTGCCTGAAGGCTTCCCTGTGGATTTACTACCCGACTAGAACAGACATGCATTCTATTTCGCCTAAAGCTACCACCACTAAATGTACTGATTATATATGACCTAGCGCTGTCTACACCCTGAACCGTACCTGGTATTCATTTTCCTTTTGCTGGCTTAAAATGACAAGTTTGACCAACCTCTAAAGGTCACTTTTCAACATCACTTTTCCGATCAAAATTATAATTCTGCTTAGATTGCCTTTCTCCTAATTGCACCCTTATGCCCTTGATAAGGGCATAAGGGTGGCCCGTAGCCACTGACCAGGTACCGAGTAGATGCAACAGGGATATTGTGCCGTAACACTCTACCTTGAAGAAGTTGAGATGGATAAGGCAAGTTTCGAGCTACAGTAGTGTTTCTCAATGACAGCAGAGCCTTCCGCCAGTGCTTGTCTTTTGCACCACACTTTTAATCATGGCTTTAACTGTCCCTACCCAACACTCAACCTGACCATTTCCTGCAGGATGTAAAGGAGAGCTAGTGTGGTGCTCTATTGTTCAGTCTTTACACAACGTAGCAAACTCATTACACCAAAACTGGGACCATTATCTGAGATTACCACCTCAGGACATCCAAAGCCTGAGAAGACTTCCCTTAGACTACTGATCACCTGAGAAGCAACAGTAGAATGTTGGAGGCATTTAACCAATGGAAATTTTCTCAGGAAGTCTACAACTAAAAGGTAATCATCGCCACCAGCAGTAAACAAATCAGCACCTACTACTTAGAAGAGAGATTGAGGCACTGGAGTAGATATCAGTGGTTCCTTAGCTTCTGCTCTATCAAACTCCCTGCATTGTTCACAAGACAGACACTTTTCTTCTACTCTTCGTCTGATCCCTGGCTAAAACACTGATGTCTGAGCTCTTTGCAATGTTTTGCTTACTCCTTGTTGAGCCAGATATAGATCTCTAGGAACCTCATATCGCAGTATGTTTGGTATCACCAATCGAGACCCATACAAAACTACTCCATCAACTACAGTCAGCAAGTTTTTAAGATTCCAATAGGCCAGTGCTCTACCAGCACAGCTTTTTCACAGCTTTTTCAGCTTTCTGTGTTCTACCATCTGGTAGAGCACAGCGAAGAGCACCACTCCCAACTTCTCATCTTGAGCAGTGGCTCTTTGATATTTAGCCAGAACTTCCTCTGAGCGTATCACCACAGAACATATCTGTACCATTGGATCAATAACTAGCTCAGTATCTTCTTTCACATCTGGAGGTCAACTCCTTGATAGAATGTCAGCTAAAGTCATTGCTTTACCAGGCTTGAAGGGTAACCGCATGTCAAGAGGGTAAAGCAAAAGTTCATGCCTTATCTTTGCTAGCCTGTGAGCCCAGAGGGTTCACTCTTAACTTTAATTCTCAAAGGTTCGACGAAAAAAAGCATGTTTTAGGGTTGTTTTTTTGGTGGCCTTACACTCTAGAGTGTTGTCACAAAAAAGAGTATGTTTTTTAGCTTGGTACATAAATACCTCTTTCCATACAGTGGAAAGGGGTATTCATGAGCAAAAAAAGAGGCAATTAGTCTGCGGTGATGAAGTGATAAGGGGTAGTTTTTTTAATTAATGTGTAAGTTAGTGAAATTGGTGCATTTTATAACATCTCAGACTAGTCCTTTGGGAATGAATAGAAGAGAGTGGACTTCCTTTCTGAAACAAACCGCTTCTCTGCAACATAAAAACCAGAATATGGGCACCTAAACACCTTCTCACAGACTAACAGAGACATCTACATGTATAAAAGAGAACAGCTCCAACGACTCAGAGTCTGTCTGTCTACCTATCGATCTATTTATCTCTTTCTCTCTCCTTCTCAAGGATCTACTGAGGCTTCCTCTACCTGCTGAGGCGCGTTTCTCTGCCTCTGAAACCTCCCTCTTTCTCCCCTCTGCCTCTGGAGCTTCTATCTCTTCCCTCTACCTATGGAGCCTTCTCCGTCATCAGAAGATCATTTTCTATTTACTATCTCAACTACCGAGCCTCTACATACATGTATATGGACTGCCATGACTTTCGTCTGACTGTTGAGACTCGCAGCCGTATGGACCGAGTAAGCAAACATGGACTACCGTTCGAGTGAGGTGTAACTTTTATTGACTGTTTTACCCTTTTTATTAATATTAAAGTTTAAAATTGTTAGCTGTGTATTTTAACCGTTGTACTTATAGAATAAAGAAGTACATTTAACTGGTACATATCAGTATTGCTTACAAAAGCTTAACACCTCACTAGTACCTGAACCAATCCTTTTATTTCTCCCTTGCTGAAAACTTATTAGCCGTTTGAATATGTAGGCTATGTATTTTGAATTCGCCAGTTGCAAGTGCAAAATGAAGATTTGCACATTTATATATAAAGACTCCTTATGCTCATCAAGACTACCGCTTTATAGAACATAGCATGGTTTTTTTTTATTTACTGGGCGGACACTGATTTATTATCTTTGTTATGGGATAGCAATGTTTACAGGCCCACATTAGCTGAAGCAAGATAAAGACAGGCTATGGCATTATGACCTCTTATAAACAAGAATATTTCAGCAAAATTAAGGATAGCGATAATCGTGGAAAACATATTTAATCAACTGTTCAGAATCCAATATTGTCTTTCTTATTGAGCAGAACATGCAGGTGACTATTTTGTGTTAAGACAGCTAGTTATACCAGACTCACACTAGCTAAGGAAAAATACAGATTCAAAACTTAATTAAAAACTGCTCGAACTGAAGCGCAAAATAAAATTAATTACCTTGTATAAATGTAATAAGTTCTAACATAAAAATCTCAAAGCCTATTAGTATGTCCAGTTCTTCAGCCTAAGTATCTTAACGAAAATACAACTTTTTAGTTAGAGCGAGTTTCACTGATTGATTTCATTAATTAAAAGGCTTACAACTAAAACTAAATGTCAGAAGCTTTTTTGCAACTTAATAGAACTTAATAGAACTTAATCGAAATTAAACTTGATTCACTTTCTAGCACTATTGCAGTGCGTGCTAGCAACCATTTCACTACTATGGAAGGTTTGTCACAATTTGGACTGCGTATTTTGCTTACTGGGCAGACTGACAAATTAATGATTTTCAGTTGATTACATTGATTAGCTTGATTGCAGTTTTCTATTGTTGACAGCCTTCTTTTCATGAAATGCTTGCTAGTTGAAATTAACTCTACTCAGATTTCTCAAGATTTAAATGTAGGCCTACTAAGGCAATTTGTAATGAAGAAAATGATACTACAGTAATTACCTTTATGTCTGGAACAATGAGTTTGATGCAAGTGTATGATGCATGAGAGAGCAAATATATCCGTGTATGAGTGTGTGTTACGTGCTGTATGTGTCTAAGGGATTGTTAGGTTGTTTGAAATGAGCGGTGAGTTAAGTTGGAATGTAAATACTGGTTCATATATTACCAGAAAGTAAAGATTAGGCTAATCTCTCTGGTTTAGCCATAAAATTATGCTATGCGCAATTTTAACCTGGTCCGATAATTGCTTTCCGCCTGATGAAGGAGTATAGCTATAAAACAGGGATTAATCATAAATGACAGTTTTGAACGAATGAATCAGAATGAGTCAGTTTAACACATGACAAGCTAGTATCTTTTACTACATTAACTAGGCTATATGCGTGTGTCGATCGATTGTGTGTATATATGTATGCTCTATACAATTCCAACTGTTGAAAAAACTTTTGTTCCTTAACAGGTAATGTGTCAGATTATTATTTGTGAAAGTGGCTAATTGATTGTAACTAGTAATTCCACTTTTGATAAATTTTTTCAGAAAAATAACTATTTTGCCACATTAAAAGCTAGCGGCGTGCCTCAAGTTAATGTTATGCAAATTCAGTGTCCAAGTGTTTAGGATAGATATTTTGTTGTGAGTAGATTGGCGCGGAGCAAAAAAATGATCACTTCATTACAATTCTTTTCTTTTAAAATTTTTGGGACTTTAAATTTTTTAGGGTAGGATAGGCTAGTCAAAAACATGTATGAATCTGTTTTAAATAAACTATCAGGTAGCACCATAAAAAAAACTTGCTGATTAAATCTTTTATTTAATAATTACTGTTAAGTTTTTTATTTTTTTAGAAGTACCCTGACTTGTGTTTGAAATGCATGAAGTTTCTGTTTCATGTTACTATCTTCTTTCTCTCTACAACTGCCGACACTAATGAACACAGCGCCCCCACACCCTATCAGCCGCCCATACACCCTGTCAGCCACCCACACACTCTGTCAGCCACCTACACACACACTGTCAGCCACCAACACACCCTGTCAGCCATCCACACACCCTGTCAGCCACCCACACACACCCTGTCAGCCACTCACACACCCTGTCAGCCACCCATACACACCGACAAATGGGAAGGACAGTTTCCTTAACCAAGGGAGGCGCAATACAAACAACAGGACAGTAACACGCGACTCCAAAATGACAATTGACTAAATCGACCGGCATCCTACCAACCATATTCATACACTGCATATCACCTGCATATCACCCATACTTCCTTGTTTAAAGATTATGTTTACTTCTTGGTTTTGGTTTCTATTAATCATGTTTAATTTAAATTGTTGGTACAAAGTTTCACAAAATATTATAACTTTCGTTTTATTTTTTTGGCTCTAATTGTATTCTACTCTATTCCCTTTACACCCTTACACTAGCCCAGCCGTATCATAGAACATTGACGCCGATATGAGGACATATCGTTCTTAAACAGCGGGAGAAAATGTTGTATAGAAGTATTAGAAAAAGCAGATAGCATAATGGAGAAACACCTAAACACCGGAAACATACGTAATATTACAATGAACATGATACCTAATACATTAGAGGACCAGCAATAAATACAGTCATAATATACTCATCTACAAGCAGCTTAGAAACCTCCCGTGGAAGTAACCCAAGATGAAAGAGACATCAATTGACATGCCAGAAAACCATTAAAAGATATCAGACCTTTACCAGACACGACCAAGACAGTTGGAGTTAGTCATCATTTCCAATCATTGCGCTCCAATGACCTACTTAAGACAAGTTCACTCAATTGCTAACCCTCTGCAACATAAAAACCAGAATATGGACGTTTAAACACCTTCTCACAGACTAACAGAGACATCTATAAAAGAGAACAGCTCCAACGACTCAGGGTCTGTCTGTCCATTTATTGAGCTAGTTATCTCTCTCTCCTTCTCAAGGACTTACTGAGGCTCCCTCTACCTGTTGAGGCGCGTTCCTTTGCCTGTGGAACCTCCCTCTCTCTTCCCTCTGCCTCTGGAGCCACTCACTATCTCTTCCCTCTATCTATGGAGCCACATTTTCCGTCATCAGAAGATCATTTTCTACTTCCCTATCTCAACTACCGAGCCTCTATATATATGGACCGCCATGACTTTCGTTTGACTGTTAAGACTCGCAGCCGTACTGACAGAGTAAGCAAACATAGACGACCGTTCGAGTCAGGGTGTAACTTTCATTGACTGTTTTAACCTTTTGTCATTAATATTAATGTTTAAAATTTTGTTAGTTGTGTATTTTAATTGTTGTACTTATAGAATAAAGAAGTACATTTAACTGGAAGGAGATAGAGAGAGATAAATAGATCGATAAATAGACAGACAGACCCTGAGTCGTTGGAGCTGTTCTCTTTTATAGATGTTTCTGTTAGTCTGTGAGCAGGTGTTTAAGTGCCCATATTCTGGTTTTATGTTGCAGAGGGTTAGCAATTGAGTGAACTTGTTTTAAGTAGGTCATTGGAGCGCAATGATGGGAAATGATGGCTAACTCCCACTGTCTTGGTCGTGTTTGGTACAGGTCCGACATCTTTTAATGGTTTTCTGGCATGTCAATTGATGTCTCTTTCCTCATAAGCTACTTCCACGGGAGGTTTCTAAGCTGCTTGTAGATGAGTATATGATGACTGTCTTTATTGCTGGTCCTCTAATGTATTAGGTGTCATGTTTATTGGAATATTATGTATGTCTCCGGTGTAGGTGTTTCTCCATTATGCTATCTGCTCTTGCTAATACTTCTATACAACACTATAAAGTCGATTTGATATTCATCTTAGTATTAGTTACTAACCACAAAGGTGTTCACGGTCTGTGAGTATGCTAACTGATGAGGTTGCCTTTACCAATGGTCATCCGCATATATTTTTACTTACTGTGTTTTACCCTCGAACTCCACCTATTCTTATCCTGCTCACTTCTATGTTCAGGCAGTTTTATACTTACTGGTGTAGTTGGTTTAAGAAAAAAACTAAGGCTTTGGTTGTCATACACTTCTACACGTATTAGACATGTACGGGTAAGAATTTGTGAGGGAAGTTGAAGTTGCTAGGTTATACCATCTATTCATGTTGTTGACTTCTGGTCTACCGTCTTGTGGAGTTTACATGATAATGTAGATTAACACAGAATGCAGTATTTGTTTCATGAATGATACATGTTTATTACAAGAGATGAATATAAGAGGTTGAATACAAATGAAGATATTAAGGAAGAAATTACAGTGATTACAGTTCATCAGATAGTAATTATGGTAGCTATTTCTTACACCGACTGGAAAAAAGAAAACTTTATCTAAAGTCTTAGTATTAATATTATAATTGCTATTATCTCTTTCAGCCTCTCGAAGCCTGTACTTCCTACCATTATTAGTTTTCATTAATTTTTACTTTTTATAGCCTTGGTTCCTCAACTGCGACTCAGTGTTGATTATCAAGCTACTTTATTGTACATGAGGTGGCATTTGTTACAGGAGATATAATGGGCTCTTCTCAGAGCAGGAGTGACAGGAAACCAGCTCCTAACAAAGAGAATGGAGAGAGAGAAGGTAAGAAATGTCAGACAAGAGCTACAGAGAGTAATTACTCTATGATAAGTTTAGTGGTGAATTACTGTTTAGTATAGTATGACTGTTTTACCTGCAAGTACCGACATCTGTTAAAATGTGTTAGACTAGGTGAGTCTATGAGTTATTTTACAATTACAAACCTTCTACAGAAGTCTCATTTGTAAACAGTGAGTCCCAAGTCACACCAACTATACTCATGATAATTACTAGTAATTGATCTCTGATTGGTTGACCTGATTTGTTGTTGTCTAATGACTAACATACAGTTGTTCATATCATATATCACTGACTTTGTATTTCCTATTTATTATTATTATCCTGTGATAATTTACACTGAGGAGTGTTTCAGCTCATTTATAAATTATTTCTAACAGGAAATGATTACGTCAAGCAATAATTCTTTACTTCCATTGAATACCATATAATATCATATTTCGAATTTTTTAGATGTCAAAAATAGACAATTCCTATATTACCATTCATTTGTGTAATTATGCTATTCAAATGGCAACTTTTGTTGCAATTTTTCTTGAGTATTCATTTATAAATTATTACAGCTTCATATCAACCAGTCTTCAGGGTTCTATATTGTAATATTTGTAAGGGTGTATAACTCTATATATAATGCGATTCCTTGAAGGCACTAGTTGACCATATTCAGGTGAAACAATCTGTAAACATAATGTTGGTAAAAGTTGAAATAGAGCAATGAATTCAAACTATTATGCTTCATGCTGTCTCACTATGGTCTAAACTACTTCCACTGAAACTAAGAGCATTGAAAACATTTTAGCAAGCTATTAGGTAGATAGTCCTCTACAGTTTCACTAGCCTTAGTAATAGTAATAATAGTACTAATAGTAATAATAGTCAAATAATGTTCAAGTCGAGTCAAGTCTCGATATATGACAGTTAAGTAAGAGTGAGACAAGACTCAATTCCAAGCAAATGAAGACATGTACTTTGTTTTCTTCCCAAAACCTTTATAGCCAAGTTGTACATATATATATATATATATATATATATATATATATATATATATATATATATATTATTATTTAACTACAAATATATATATATATACATATATATTTTTAGTTAAATAATGAGATAATTATTTATGAGCGTTACGCATTAGAGTTATTGTCTTTTCACTAATAATACTATAAAAGGATTATTATTCCATTACAGATTATGGCTAGACATCCTGCGGGCATTAAATTGTTTAAAGTTTTTTTTTGAATGAAATCCCTTTCAACCAATGTTTGAATTGGGTGAAATACTTTACCAAAATGATATTATTAGAAAGGATGAAAAGAAATGCAAA